>NC_031775.1:20961157-21079544 GCF_001522545.3 Parus major
GCGCAGGCCGCGCGCGCCGCCCGCCCGCCTCATTCCCTGAGGAGCCTCCCGCGCCCCAGCCCGTTGTTCCCGCTCCACCGGCGCGGTCCCGGCCGTCCGCGTCCCTCGCTCTCTTCCCGCGGAGGCAGACGCTTCCCCTGCCCCCGCGGCGATCCCTCGGAGCGGGGCTGCTGCGGGCGGAGCGGCGCGGACCGGTTGGGGCCGGTTCCCCGCGCAGGCGCAGCGCCCCGTAAACAGGAAGCGGCGGCGGCGGCGGCCCCGGAGCGGCAGAGACAAAGAGGCTGCGGAGTGGGAACGGCAGGGACCCGGCTCGGCTCGGCCCGGCCCAGCGAGCGGCGGCCCTGGCGGCGGGCGGCAGGATGGTGCAGAAGGAGGGGCAGGCGGCGCTGGAGGAGCCCCAGGGCAGTCCCAACCCGTCCGGGGTGCCCGGGGCCCCTTTAGAGCCGCCGGGCGCCACGGCAGGGCCGGTCCCGGGGGGCGAGGAGACCGACACCGAGACGGAGACTGCGCTGGGCTCCCGCCGCTTCCTCTGCGGAGTCGTCGAAGGTGAGATCTTTCAGAGGGGGGGTCTCCCCTGGGAGACAGGGGGTGCGGGAGAACGGGGGGTTCGGTATCCGCGAGAGACCGGGGGTAGGCTGGTTCCAGCTGGCTTTGCTTTGCCGTCTCCTCCCCCGCCCGGAGGAGCCCGCTCGGCGGGGAGGTGGCGTGCGGTTCTTGGCCCGGACTCCGCCAGGGTGGGGAGGAGCCGCGGTTCCCGGGCGGGGCTTCTGGCCCCGGGGCTTGTGCTGGAGCGGGGAGCGCCCTTTGATGGTAGCTGTGCGGCGGGGCGAGCGCAGGCCTGGCACCCAGCGCACCGATGATTCCTCAGAGAGGCTGAGGCAGTGCTGGGGCTCGCTTGCTCGTACGTGTCTAAAGGGGGAAGTAGGAGAGAGCAGAGCTACCGCGCGATTATCCCGGCTGTACGTGCTCTTCCTGCACTCCAGAGGCTCACATACAGCCTTGAGTAGGGAATAGTTGATTCCGTACCCAGTTGCTCAGTAATTAATATTAAATGCACCTTGTTCTCTAAAGTGTTATAGCTTATCATTTTAATTGTAGAACAATCCTTTTTTTGTTTTTTAGCATAGTTGCATGATTAAAAGGTTTAAGTTGTTGAAACTGCAGAATAAAGGGACTTTTTGCAGTTCCCAGTAATGCATTTCTGACAGGTTGGTTAAGGTAGGTGGTTGAAAGCAGGAAAAATGGTTTATTACCAGCGTAACAGTTGGTTTTAAATTGTTTATTTCCTGTGATCTATTATTATTTCTATACTGAAAATGATTTTCCAGTAGGAAAATAAAATCATTAGCAGATGAAATGGAGAGGGGAACAGGCAGTTTATCAAAGTCAGTATCTGCATATCTTTGCAGACTGTTTTCTCTTTGTATCTTAAAAAAAAAAAAAGGATTATTCGGCCTCTGTAAATATGACCACGAGAGGTGAATTGGTAGGGCTTAAATACAGTCAGTGTGAAGAAAAATGCCTTTTATTGCTAATAGGCTTAATTCTTTGAAGATAGATGCCAAATTGGAGGCTTTGGAGACATGTAACAGTGAAGAAAAACACAGATTGTAACAGCATGTTTTCTCATGTTCCTGCTGATACACCTGGGTAAATCACTTGTTCATCCAGGTTTCTATCGGAACCACTGAGAATACCGTAATAATTTTTCTTGTCGTGTTAGTTACATTGTTGATTGTCTCAGCATATATTTTGTTGCAAGTGTCCTTGAGTGTACTGTGCACAAAACGAAACAAGAAAATGGCCTCTGCCTGATGAAGCCGTCAAACAGTGGTTAGGAGTTAGCAGTCTAACAATAATATGTGTATGGGGGAAAAAGAATAGGGGAGTGTTAAGAGAAAAAAAAAAGGCAAACAAAAAACCACCACCAACAGAAAAACAAACTTGTGGTGAACAAGGTAAATGGTAGTGAGTGACAACATCTGTCTCCTTAGTGACTCAAGGGGAATTACTGAGTTAAGAGAAAAACAGGAATTAACTTCAGAAGTGTAGATAAATACTTAAACATAGAGAAGTGGTTAACACATACTAAGGTCTAGTAAAATTAGAGTGCTGAGATGGAGAATTTAGATCTTTGGTAGAAAAGGCAGAGGGCAATTGGCCAAATACTGGGTATGCACTCTAAGACTGTGAAGAGTGTGTGTCACTTATCAAATTCACCGTTTTGCAGAGTAATAAGGCCTCAGAGATTGCTGAATGCGAGCTTTGGTGCACTGCCTCTAGGATGTCCTGACTTTTAGTGATGGAGAGCATGGTAATGGGATGAGGTATTTTGGCATGATCTGTTGACTTTGTATTAACCTGACACTCAGCCCTGAGGGAGAAATACAAAACTAGGGTGATTTTTTTAGTTGGACAGAAAGATCCAAGAATTGCAATCAGCTGGTGACAGTAGTAACCTAGGAAATGTGGTGACAGATGGAAAAGTATTGCTACAGATTAGCCAGTTCTGTTCAGCCTTATTTAATTAGTTTTTTGTAACTGTTTTTTTCCTTTTTAAATTTTTTTTTTTATTTTTTAATATTTTTTTGTTATACAAGGTTGTGCTCTGCTTTAGGCTTGTAGGTCTGAAACAGTAGTATCATAAGTAAAGCAAATGTGTTGTGAATGAGTTAGGAGACACAGGGGATGTTCATTAGGTTTCACAGGATTTCACTTTTTTTGAGTTCCTGAGCTTACTCAGGGCAGCATCAGTCAGAATTGGGAAACTAAGAAATTCCTTCTGGGTGAAGTAAACTGTGAGGTTTTCAGTCCTCTTCGCTCTCTCTTGTTGTTCCCTGTTGCACTGGGCAGTTGAGGAGAATTAGTTGCTCAGTTTTGCCGTGTTGTGGTGCCAGGCAGTTTGAGATCACTCTTGGAGAGAATAATTCTTAAAACTTGAGCCTCTTGCTTTAAGCTTCTTGAAAGAGCAGTGTACACTTCACATGTAACTGAAATGCAATATATAAAAAATGGCTTCAGTTGCATCAGTTTGGAGTTTTGGAAGGTAGAGGGGTGGTTGTGACCTCAATGAGGCTGAATATTTACAGATTTACAAGGGTGAATAGCTTTGGAAATGAGGATATTGTTTACCTTCTGAACTGCTGTTCTATGGGGACTCGTGAGCTTTGTGTATTAGTAGTATTATTCACCCCTGAGCAGCCGTACCGTTTGAAAATAAGAGCTTATTAAATTTCATGTTATTTTAGTCTCTTGTCTTTGCATGGACGGCAAGCTGAAGCTTTGTTTTGAAGTGCCCACTTGTGGTTGAACTGTTTGCACATAGGTCTAAGTGAGCTGGCTTGACTAAGAGGGCATTGAGAGTGCTTCTTTAAAGTATTATGTTTCTAGAATGGAAGGATTAGGTTTGAAGCCAGAAGCAGTTGCAATTTCCATGGAATTGTATGAATTTCAATACACTCTAAAATCACTTGTGTAGATGCTTTTATGTATGATTATTCACAGACCTAGCTTGTAAAATGTGGAAATGGTAAAGCTGGATATCAGTTTGCAACTTAATTTTGACAAAGAGCCTATTAAACACAATTAAAAAAATTAAATCCTAAGCATTTTGTTGACTCACTTGTACATTCTTTTTAATGACACACCATCTTCTCCAGTATGTATTTATATATTTTGTGTATATAAGTCCTAGACTGTACCACAGGCATTTTTGAGTTGATAAATGTTTTCAGGTGTCTTTCAGTGTTCAACTTAAAATCAAATCTATTTTGTAGGTATCTGGAGTGGTAATTTAATTAGGTTATAACTGTTCAGTCTGCTGCAATAATAATGCCGACTTGACTTGTCAAGGGCATATGCTCAGAAATACAGTTTGTATTCTGAAAATTAATTGCTTCAGTGGCCAAAATTATAAGACCTTAGATCATAAGAAATAAAACTAATTATAATTGCATTTTAAATTTAGATCAGTTTAAGTTATTACACTTTACTCATGCTAACTTTTTTTTTCTTTTTCTGCTTTGGGGAGTTTTTTGACAAATGTAGCAAAAAAAAAAAAGAAAACGGTGGGTTGAAAGTTTCATGAAGCAGGCATAATCTAACTGGATATTTCTAATTTTGTTGCCCATAGGATTTTATGGAAGACCTTGGGTGATGGAGCAGAGAAAAGAACTTTTTAGAAGGCAAGTCATGTTTCCTCTTACTGCAGCACATTCCATCGGAATGTAATCATAAACTTCCACTTAAGTCTGGAAAGAGTTATTGTTCTAACCTAGAGCAACTTTCTGCCTAATATCTGTATTCTTGGGGACTTGTATTCACCTTTTCATCTTGCATACACCAAATCTGTCCAATATGATTTGTGCTTAAAGTTGTGACTTAATAGTATAACACAACGTTCAGTGAAGAAAAAAAATTACGTAAAAGAGTAACTGGAGTAAAACACAGAATTCCTGAATTTGTAGGCTATTTGAAGGTTTTTTTCCTGTGTTTTTAGGCTTCAGAAGTGGGGACTGAATACATACCTGTATGCGCCAAAGGATGACTACAAGCACAGGATGTTTTGGCGAGAAATGTACTCTGTGGAGGAAGCAGGTAATTGCCTTTATTTCTCCTCTGTGTTTTCTAACAAAAAAGTAGATTTTTGAACTAATTGGTTCTGGCTATGTATGCTTGTGTGTGTTTAATCACAGTAGCCATTCCCAAAGGTAACTGAAAACCTCTTTTTAATACCCTGCAGGTGTGTTTATTTGAGCTTTGGAACAAGCATGGATTTACTTCTTTTAACTATAACTGCAGATGATTTCTGAAACTGCTTTTAAGGCTTTGTCTTACAAGATTTATTTTTTGTCATGGGAAAGGTTGCTCAGACTTACTCCTCTGGCTCTTGAATGTTTGGGCTGTATTTTGAAGTAGAAATTATTTGCTTTAGAAAAGGAAAAAAAGATTGATGAGCAAATAGTATGTCCTTTTATGTGATTCATTAAGTCTCAGTGAAAAGAGTACCTGTTGGAAAAACAGCTCTCGACCAGTTAGAACATAAAAGATCTGTTCACACTCATTTGTTTTATCCACCTCTGGCATTTATGTGATTTATGATGCTTTATTAGGCTGAGGGGATTACAGTTTTCCTTGGGCAAGGGGAAAAAAATACACTCTCTTGAAATGAAATAATCCTTCTTGAGACCTCTTTGAATCAATGCAGAAAAATAATCTGAAGGATACTGCAAGGTAATATCCAATAACAGCAAAGATTGTTAAATGTGCTAAAAGTAATTATCTTCATTCATTCTACAAAAGATTCTGTGTCAAGTTTGAACTACTTCTGTACAGTGATGTTAAACCCATTTCTTCATGTGCTTAAGCTTCAGTCATATGAATAGTGTATGAACCACTGTCACATAGGGTGATATTACTGCAATAAATTGTTAGTATGTGATGAAAAAGTGAGTAATAATTCTAGAAGTGGTGATGTACGTACTGTGGAAACAGACTGTATCCATATTTGTCTCACAGCATTGGGATCAAGAAAATTTTTTAAATATTTATAAAAATTTTAACATGGAAATTGAGAATACAAGGACAGTTGTTGTATTTCTTTTGGCATAATTGCTGAAAAATCCTCCAAATTATTTGGTGGTCTTTGCTGTCTTAGCTTCAAGAAATTGCAGTAATTATTTTTTCTAATTATGATAGGAGAGGTATCTACACTTTGTAATATAATGATGCCTGAGAATTTTTTTTAATACTTCAGTCTTTCTGAAATATTTTGATTTCCTTTCCAGAGCAGCTAATGACTCTAATATCAGCAGCACGAGAACATGAAATAGAATTCATCTATGCAATCTCACCTGGACTCGACATCACTTTCTCCAATCCTAAAGAGGTATCCACATTGAAGCGTAAGCTGGACCAGGTAAGGATGGCACTAACTTAGCACAGTTCCAGTGCTGCTTAATTTGGAAGCTCCAATTCCCTGCTCACTCTTGCAGCATTTCACCAGCTTCTTGAACCTATTTTTATCTTCAGAGTAGTTTGGAATCTTGAAGCCAAGATGCACTGCTAAAGCAAGAACTCTAGCCCACAATAAATGCCTTCACAGACCTGACATGAACATTTTCTTTGTTCTCCTAAGTGACTCCTCTCCTTTGTCCAAGAGCTGTTACAGAATAAGCTTTTTTCCCAGCTGTCCATCCTGTGAGATCAGCTTTGGATGGTTAAAACTGGAACAGATTGCAGGTCTTTAAAGGTCTAATCTTTGAGAGAAGCAGAGCTGTGGGTCATAGGCATTCATTGTGAATAGAAACCAAAGTCTGTCTTGCCTCGACTATATCTCCATTCCTATAGCTGTCTTTAAGGTAGATTAGATTTCAAAATCCTACTGTTTGATTAAAAGAAGCAATAATGATTTAACAAATTAAACATTTTGCTCTTGTCTCTTCTATTAGGTTTCTCAGTTTGGCTGTAGGTCTTTTGCACTCCTCTTTGATGATATCGATCACAACATGTGTGCAGCGGACAAAGAAGTTTTCAGTTCTTTTGCTCATGCTCAAGTCTCAATCACAAATGAAATTTATCAATACCTGGGAGAACCAGACACATTCCTTTTCTGTCCTACAGGTAAAATGAGCAGAATCGTTTTGTTCAGCATTAATGGATGGGGACTAATATCTTACTGTTTGAAAAGCTGGTTTAACATTTAATAACTGCCTTAAGGAGTATTTTGGGGTTGATTGAAGAAACTGATTTACAAAGAAAAGTTTGATTATTCAGATGTATGCAAAGATTTTTCCAAATTTATAAATCTCAAAGTCTCAATGCCAAGCAAATAAGGCAGCTTGATAGAACAGCTCAAGAAGTTTGAACTGAGAATTAGGCTAAAGGAAAATCTATTTTTTCCTAACTTGAACTGAAATCTTTGCTTCTTGAATTAGCAGGTTGTTAGTTTCTAAGGATTTTTTTAAAAGTAGAAGTAGTCTGTGCTTACAACTGTCAGTGGTTACTAAGATTGCTCTCTTCACTGAGTTGCTTTTTTTATCAAAAATTCTTTTTAGTTTATCCTCCTGTACTGTGGTATTGTGGTTCTATTGCAGAGCTTAACTTGAGAGACTTATGTTCCAGTGTTAAAATTTTTAGGTATTTGCACGTTGTAATGAGTTTTGAAGTTTTCTTATTCTCTTGGATACTGTTTGCTGTAACATGGCCTTGTACTTATGGATTTGATTAATTTTTTCCTAATTTTAACATTTGAGCAATTTAAACTATTTATCTGCCATTTGTTTCTGATATTCATGCTGTGTCATTCATAATGTCTTTTTATTTATATTTTAGACTTTGGGGACTTACTTGATTAATTTTATAAATGTTTTTCATTTCCAAGGGTGGTATTCTCTCAATGTATTTGTGGGACAATTGTGTGTTGTCACACATGTACATCCTTCTAGTAACAGTGACATTCTCTTATCCTGTGCAGAGTACTGTGGAACTTTCTGTTATCCGAATGTTGCCCAGTCACCGTATTTACGGACTGTAGGAGAAAAACTGCTCCCTGGAATTGAAGTGTTATGGACAGGTAAAGATTGATGGGTTCTTTCTTTTATTTTGTTGGTATCAAGTATTTTCTTGTAAGTAGTAAAATAAACTGTCCAACTACGTGGGGGTTGAATCTTCAAGTACATGCAAAACCTTCTGATTATCCTGTTTCCTGCTTAGGTCCGAAAGTTGTATCCAAAGACATTCCAGTAGAATCCATTGAAGAAGTTTCTAAGATCATCAGGAGAGCACCAGTTATCTGGGATAACATTCATGCTAATGATTATGATCAAAAGAGGCTTTTTCTTGGGCCTTACAAGGGTCGGTCAACTGAACTCATCCCTCGACTGAAGGGTGTTCTGACCAATCCAAACTGTGAATTTGAAGCCAATTATGTTGCCATTCACACGCTTGCAACCTGGTACAAGTCTAACATGAATGGAGTGAGAAAAGATGTGGTGATGAGTAAGTATGCCTAACTGTTTGCTGGATCTGTGCTTAACCAATGATACCAATTCTTGGTCTTTTTAATGATTTTATCTCTTCCTCACCAACTTTTTCTTCTTCTGATGATTTAGCCTTTTCTGTTCCATAAGTAAATGGCAGTTGCCTGAAAGATAATGATTGTGTCTTTATTGACTTCCTGGGGCATATCTGTAGCACATGGTATCAAAGAATTTCTTAGTCTTGAGATGTTTCTGTAGTTATGTAATTAACACTCTTGGGAAGCAAGTTTAATGGCCAAATTTGAAATGTGCCCATGATATGATTTTCATTGGAATAGAAGCAGTTCAGATCAGAAGACACCCTGAATGCCAGGGTGTCTGGTTTCTGTGCTGACATTGGTGAGGACCATAATTTTATTTTATTTTTTTTTCTAATTAGAATCTAGTAACTTGTCCTTTTTGTGACATAAGCCCCTGAGTTACTTAATGCCTTGTCTGACATCTGAAAAATCTATTTTTGCTGTTTTAAATTAAACTAGTGTGATAACTTTTTAAAATTTGTCTCTGTAGCTGATACTGAAGACAGCACAGTTTCGATCCAGATTAAGTTGGAAAATGAAGGGAGTGATGAAGATATTGAAACAGATGTTCTCTACAGCCCACAAATGGCCCTGAAGTTGGCCTTAACAGAATGGTTACAAGAATTTGGAGTACCTCAGCAATACAGCAGTGAGTATGATTTGGTATCATTCTGGGGTAGAAAAATGGTGTTAGATACTCAGTATTTGTGTTTAGATTAAAGATATTTTACAGATCCTGGCAATTCATACACTTCAGCTGGAAATATTTTCTGCCTTAGTAATTAGGGAGCCTTAATTAAGAAGTCAGAATGCTTGATAATCTACAGTGTGCTTGTAATGCTCTGATTGATCAACAGAAGCAATCTTGATATATTATCCTTTGGCATTTCTGATAGAAGACAAGAAGAGTCTGGATCTTGCTAGTCCCAGTTCTTAATAGACTTCACTGGAACCTGAGAGAATAGGAAGTACAGTGGAGTTGGGGATTTTTTTTGAGTTGATGTTAGATTGTTGTAAAAACTAGTTCTGGTCCTGAAGACTCTGTGTTCTTCCAGTTGTTTTAAGATGGTTTTACTTTCCTGAGTTTATTGTCATAAGCCAGCTGAGTTCTTTCCAGCACTGTACACCTTTTTTGTACCAGTGGGAGTTTGGGCTATGAGGGAAGATCTGTTTTTCTCTAGTGTGGGTTTCAGGTGATCAGAGCATCTTTCTGTGTTAACTGGTGACGGAATGAAGGAGCCTGTTCACCTAACTGCTGTGTGGTGCATTTATGTTTTTGGACTGCTGTAGAGTTTTTGTATCTTTCTAAAACTCAACTGCAGCAGAAACACTGGGTGAGGAGTAGTGATTAAGGTGTCAGTCTTCCTCCATTTTCACAGTATAGTTTAAGTTGTAAGGGACTTCTTGAGATCTATCTTGAGTTTAACAACCTTGGTCAGGAAGGGTGAGTTTTAGAGCAGGTTGTCCAAGATTGTACCTGGTAAGGTTTTGGATGTCTCAATTTTTCCCTGGTTACAGATAGTTTTGAATTTGAAATATTTAAGCATCAGCTCATCATATTAAGCTTTTATTATGAACTGTCCTTTATATTCAAATACAATTTTACCAAGTCAGTTGATGCAGATGGAAAAATAGTTACTTGAGAGCTTTTTATTCTGATGACATAGTTTAAAATGCTGCTGTCAGCACATAAATATTAAATAATTATCCTAACCTTTTCTTCATCCTATCTTTGGTTAGCAGTTATGTGAAAAGGAAACTTGTAAAACTCAAAGTCAATAATTAGAATTACATTGACAGAAGTGAACAGACAAAGTACTGAAAGGAAGCTATGCTGATGGGATACTGTGTTAACAAAGTCATCCATCATTTGCAGGAGTTGCTGATTTGAATGTTAATTGGCAGATATTGAAAACTAAACTTGATTCTTCTTACTCTCAGGTAGGCAAGTGGCCCACAGTGGTGCTAAAACCTCTGTTGGGGATGTAGGGCCTCTGGTGGCGCCATCCTCTTTAAATGCAGCAACAGTGGTTACCACGGTGTACCAGGAGCCCATCATGAGCCAGGGTGCGGCGCTGAGCAGTGACTCACCAGCCATGGCCAAGGAGGAGGAGAAGAAGCAATCTGATGAGGAACCAATGGACATGGTGGTGGAAAAGCAAGATGATGCAGACAAGAATGCAAACCAGATCCTGACAGATATTGCCGAAGCCAAGATGGCAGAGGAGCTGAAGCCAATGGATACGGATAAGGAGAGTATAGTGGAGTCAAAGTCTCCAGAGATGTCCATGCAGGAGGACTCTGGTAGTGACATTGCACCTATGCAGACTGATGAACAAATTAACAAAGAACATTTTGTGCCTGGGCCGAATGAAAAACCTCTTTACACAGTAGAACCAGTGACTTTAGAGGACTTACAGCTTCTTGCTGACTTGTTTTACCTTCCTTATGAACATGGACCCAAAGGTGCACAGATGCTGAGGGAATTCCAGTGGCTGAGAGCAAATAGCAGTGTTGTCAGCGTTAATTGCAAGGGAAAGGATGCTGAAAAAGTGAGTGCAAATCGTGTTTCTCTCATTTTATGTCAAAATCCCAAGCATTTTTATTTGTTGTGTGTAATAGAGACTGGTGTTCTACGTTGTAGGACCTGAAGGGTAGTCTATAATGAACCACAGGTCACAGTAATTTTCGTTTCTCCAGTGGAATGTACTGTTTTAAGCCCTGTAGTGCCATGTAGCTATGAAGACAGTCTGGTACCTGCATTTGAACAGTGTTTCCTCACTTCTTACAGCAATAGAGAATATCTCTGAGTCATGTGTGGTGTGGTAGTCTGTCCTGGTAGAATGAAGTAATGAATTGTGTAGTCTCCCTCCATATTTGGAGAACCTCTCTTCTCTAGGAGCCTGTGTTTGATCATGTGGATTTTTTTCATAGATCGAAGAATGGCGTAACAGAGCAGCCAAGTTTGAAGAGATGTGCAGCTTGGTGATGGGCATGTTCACTCGTCTCTCCAACTGTGCCAACAGGACAATCCTTTATGACATGTACTCCTACGTCTGGGATATCAAGAGTATTATGTCAATGGTGAAATCTTTTGTGCAGTGGTTAGGTAGGTGCATTGGGAGCCATTATAATCCCAGATAGCATCTTTTTAATGTATGTTTTTAATTAGCCCACGGGGAAAACGGAAGTATTAGGCAAATGTATTTTCTTGGACGGGGGTCTGGTTTGACCCTGTTTTAAAGGTTTTCCTGTCTTGCTGTTTGAAGCAATGCTTGCAGTGAGTTTGCTTTGCTTTTAAAAGTGAAGTCTGCTGGATGCTTAAGATTGGAGACCTTGATTTTCTTCTTGGGCTAATGAAACTTGAATCTCATCTGACACGTAAGTGTTGACTTTAACTTGCTCTTGACTGAATGCACACTGGACTATGCCATGACTCCTTGGATGCCCTGCTGTATGATTGGAAATGACACTACGAAATGTGATCACATCAGCCATCTGCTGTTTGCTCTGTCTTGATAACATTATTGCTGTCTTCAACAGACCTTTCAATGGGCCTGGCCATGAGGAAGGTGATCCTCCCAGCCCCTGTGCGCATGCGAGCTTTAGCATAAGGCTATTCTGGTGCAAAATAATTTCCTTTAAACACTTTCCAAATTGCTGATTTTTTTATTTATTGTTTTTAAATATATTTTAAGTTTTTGGTAGTGGGTGGAAATTGTGGCACTCTCTGGACAGATTTAGTCTGAGACTTAAAATGATGTTGAAACAGTTGTTTTTTGGTTTAGGTTTTTGTTTTTTTTAATGTGTGGCACTTTTTTCTTTGTTTTGTTTTGTTGGTTTTTTTTTCTTGAACGATTTTTGGGAAATGCTAAGTTGGCAGATAGCACCAGCATGGCCTGGGTAATTCTAGTGACCTCATTTCACTTTCAGGTTTCAATCCAACTGTAAGGAATATACTGTGGAGTTGCTTGACATACACAGCAGACAGCAAAGCTGATGGTCTCAAGTCACACTTTCCGTAGCTGTCACAAACCTCACAGTGGCTAACCATTACACAACCTTGGTCTAATCCTAGTGTTTGGATTGTCTTTAAATTATATTCTTAAATAATGACAGATTTAAGCAGGGACAGAGAAGACCTGTTAAATCATCAACTTGGTCTGTGCCCAACAAATTCCTGTGGTTTGTACTTATTAAATATCTGATCCCTAAACTTAATAAAGAAGAGAGCTTTTTAGACTGCCTTCTGCAAAGCACAGAGAAGAAAACTAGTGGGGGAGGAAAACTCAGCAGCATTGCAATATGTTAACATTTCTCTAACAACCTCATGCTGTTTTAAAAGCCTTAGTTTGTGCATTTTTAAGTGTAACCCAACTCCTCCAACTTTACTACCCTTGCTGTATGTTGACCTTCAGCTAGAAAATGCTCTCTTCTTGGTAACTTAATGTGCTTTCAACTCCAGGCCAAAGCTCTATAAAGGGAACAGTGGTTCTTGTGGTCTTTGAAAACATGAAGGCCCCAATGCGGACTGCATTTCAGAATTACCAGACTATGTACTAAATTCAGTTGAAATTGTTTTCAGTGTCCCTGTAAAGTTGGGTTCAAGTCTCTAAAAGCATTAAATATTTTGAATAGTTCACAATAGAAGCCAACTCAGTAGAACAAACTCTGTTAACTTTGGCACTGTTCTGTTTCAATACTCACACTATTTCAACTCTTAGTTGAAAAATTCAGGGTTTTTCACGTGTTCAGTTTAATACTCTCATGCTAACAGTGCTTCTGTGAGAGGGGCCATTTTTGTCTTCAGCTTGTGTTTTATCACTAGTGTAAATACAGAGTAAAAGTCTTTGATAAAATACCTCATTATATAAAGTCAAGTACTTTACAAATCCAAACAAGTTAGTTTTCACAGTGGTGTGCTTAATGGTCCACTGGATGTTCACTTTCTTCACCTCTCCTCCCAAGTCCAGCTAGCATTCAGTCCCTTAAATTAGTGTGGCTGTACAGTACTATGGATTACTAATGACTTCTATTGTCTTCTTCCCCATTGTGTACAGATGGGAGAATCCTCAGCACAAGTTTCTACTGCTATTGGATGGACAGCGCCAGATGTTCACAGCGCGTCGTCATTAATTAATTAAAATGGAAAGGTTTTGTCTGTGAGGCAGCTCAGATAGATTAGAAGTACAACAGGCATGAACTGAAGTCACATTTGCGCAGCGACTTAGGCATTAACTATGTTTTTCATTTATACAGCTCTTCATTCACACAGCTCTTTACTGTAATAATTGGAAGTGCTAGTTAAGTTGTAGTCTCAAAGGACAGACAGATACTGTCTTCCAAGTTACTGACTAAAACTGGAAAGGATATCTTCTAACATGAGAATTCTAAAATATGGGAGTAAACCAAATTTGAATTCTGGTGTTTGGATTGTTTCTGAAATTTACCATACTTAGGGTAGTTTGTATTTAACCTATATTCCTAAACTTGCATAAATGTCAAACTTGGCACACTTTGGGACTCTCTGACTAGCACAACATATTTGTCTGTACTGATCTGAGACTGTTACTTGAACAGGAGTTAGATTGCTGTCCACAAAAGGAAAAGAGTATTTGCGCTGCTCCTCTTGTCAGAAAACTAGGCAGGTAATTGAGATCTCCACTCTAGAGACCACTTGGCTTTTTTTTTCCTCTCCAGAGCTGTCATTTGTTACTTGGTGAAGGCTGCAGTCCATTGCTGGCAGAACAGTGTTAAAAAAACAAACAACCAATGGAAGCTTCTTTTTTAAAGCAAGTGCAAGCTAAAGCTAAGCACTGTAATGGGCCTGCTGCTGCTGACTGAGCAGCAAGGTCCTTGGTACGTCCAGTATGCTTGTGGAAATAAAATACAAAAAGCAAAGCTAGTAGCGGCCGCCAAGGTGTATTAATTAAATTGTGAGTTAATTCAAGTTAATGCTACTTAACTTTCTAATGTGTCAACAGTATTGTGAAGGTGTGGCCTGGATTATGTAAATCCATGTAGTCTCTTGTGAGAATGCTGTTTCATACAGCTGTCCTGGCTGCCTGATTTGTTCCAGACTGCTTGCATATATTGCTAGTCCTAGTTTTCTGACAAGATTAGAAACAATAAGTACTAAAATGTGACTTCAGAAAGGTCCATTTTTTTTTCAGGGGCTGTGATAATGGCATTTGTTTGATCTGAAATTTATGGTAGTAGTTATTGAGCCATCTAGGTTCCAAGATACCAAATTTTCACGGATTAAATGAATGTTTCTGACACAAATACGCAAAAAAAAAAAAGTGTACAAAATGCTTGGGAAGTCTACGTAGTTCTGCATGGCACCATTCTTGTGCCTTCTGATCTAGAATGAAATGTGTAGCTAAATTGTCTCACCTGTCTGTTACAGGTAATCAAAAATTTGAAATACTGCAATTAGTGTGCGAGCACAAACACTTCATAAATGATACATTATTACAGCCCCTCCCCCTCCCCAAGCCCTGGATTCTAGCTCAGTTAGAGAGCTTTTTCCACAAGTGTATGTTAGCTTTTTGGACATGTAAGACACCCAGGAAATCCCCCTTCTCGTAACATTCTCCGCTTGGATCTGATCTCAACAGGGTGTCGTAGTCAATCTTCAGCACAGTTCTTAAGTGGAGACCAAGAACCCTGGGCCTTTAGAGGTGGTCTAGCAGGAGAGTTCCAGGTATCAATATGACTTCACAACTGAATGACGTTTTCTTTGTTTTATGAGAAACCTTTTGTTGCACATCAGAGGTCTGGAAGGATTGGTCTGCCGAAGGCTTTCTGGTCCAAAGCCCATTAGCCTTACAGCTTGGTTTAAAATAATTTTCCTCCCCTTTCTACAGTAATTTCTCAAGGAGATGCTGCCTGTCCCACGCGCATGCGAAGCGCAGCGGCTTTAGTTGTACATTTCACATTGTTTCTTTGCAGGTCGCACAGCATTTTTACCTGCGCCCGCAATTGCACAATGCGCGCATGCTTGTCTGCCGATGGGAATTCCATGAGCAAAAGGGATGGTCATCCAAATTTTGGTTCCTCTCGAAATAATGCTGTAATGCACTTTATTGCGAGGAATTCAATTGGCAAATATTCCTAAATCGCTGTTTGTACCACGTGCAGATTTGTTCATGGATTTTTCAGGCGCTATACTTTTCCCCCCTCACAGGTGCTCTGCGCGCAGCAAATTGAATCAGCGCATTGCTTTTGGGATAAAGTGTCTCCTCTGGCCAGTTAACCCTCTTCAGACCAAACCTTTCCTCCTGATATTCTATGTTCTTAGACAGTGTAGATATGATTGGTAAAAAGTTTTTTAAAGCAGTTAAGATTAACAGACTCTTAATGTGCTGTTTCAATTGCATATTTTAGAACACCAATTGGATATTTTCTATTCAAATAAGGTCGTTGCATTTGTAAAGCATACCAACCCCACCTTCTTCTGGGGTAGCAAGTAGCAAATGTTAATTTGGGAGTCTGCAGTGCACACCCAAGAGTGATGGGTTTTGTTGTTCATACAGTTATTTTAAGTATTTTGTTTTCACAGCGTTTGCTGCCTATTGATGGGGCAAATGACCTCTTTTTTCAACCACCTCCATTAACACCCACTTCCAAAGTGTACACCATAAGACCATACTTCCCTAAAGATGAGGTAACTGCTTTTGACACTTGTCTCTGTTGTTGTTAGTGATGCACTTCCTTTTGTGGCAACAGTGGTTACTGCTGAGTTCCCTCTTCCCCTAATGAAGCAGGTGTCCTGGTATCTTGCACAAGGCACAAATGCCAGCTCACAGGAAAACTGAGGTTAAGTGATACACCTCTGGTTCAGCAACATGCTGTGCACCAGTACGTGTATGCTCACAGCTTGATTCCCAGCCTCCCACCCCCTCACCCTTTTAAATCTGCGAGTGCCTTCCTTATTTATGAAAGGCAAATTAAATTTGTTCACAGCTGGTAGAAGAACTCTTGCAGTAGGGAGACATGCAGTGGATTAGCCTTAGAGGGTGGGTGTGTATGCCTGTTTCACCTCAGTGGTTATTGTGTTACCTACTGGTATTTGCGATGCTGTGTAGGCAGAACAGTGATACTGCATATCAAAATGGAGCTGAAAAATGTGGCCATGGTTCAGCCATTCATACCATTTTAGTTACTTTGGGAAGCTTTTTGGTCTGATTTTGAAAGAATGTTGTCAAATCTCCTTTGGAGTGTTTGATACTTTAAAATCAGGAAAATTTTATTAGTCATTATTGATTAGTGCTTTTCAACTTTTCTGTTTTCTGAATGGATCTGTAGTGTAGTTTCTATTAGCTTGGCATGGAGAGTACTTGAAAGTGAGGTGTCAGCTAATAGTTAACTCTATGGATGCAGTTTAAACAATGTAGGGATTAATGCATCTTGAAATCTTGCGTTGGTATGTACGCTGAGATGAAACAGGCGTTTCTAAGTAAGTTTTCAACATTTCAAATGAGTCCTAACTTCAAAGCCAGTCAGACATACAAGGCTGACACATGAAGACTCCTTTTTGTACTGCTTCTAGGCCAGCTCTGTCCTGTGCTGTCCTCACCTTTTCCAAATCCTCATGCAAGACTTGACCTAAACTGACTTCTTCTTTTGTAGGAAATGAAATTGATATTTCTAAACCACCTTAGCAATAGAGGTGCAGCTAAGCATGCACTCATAAACAATATTTCTTCTGAGGAGTTACCTTTTAATTAGAGGAAGAAAGGAAAGTGTCAAATCCAAAGCATTTTTGTTAAAAAAAATAGTTTCATATTTAAGATGTGACTGATGCAAATTTGCTCTTTTAAAGAGATTCGGGTGAAAGCTGTTTAACAGGCTGGGTGTGTCTGTCCTTTGCAGAGGCTGAGTTGCTGGACTTGAACATCAGAAGTTTTGTTAAGGGACTTGTAGCAATGGTGGTGGTCTTCACTGAGTGTTTAGTATCAAATTCCCAGACCTAATCTTGTGCTGTTACAAGAGCAGGAGGTTGACCTCCAGCCTTTCCTTCCCAGCCATTCAATTTAACTGCAATGTTTTTGAAGGCAACTTTGAGTTACTTTCAGGAAAGAGGTGGAGAGAATGCTATCCTTTTGCATGGATGGATACTTTTGATCTCTGGTGACTTCAGTGCCTGTCAGTACTAGTATGTTAATGACATGCTCGCTTTTGAATGTGACTGATAAGTTGAAATAATCTCTTTTCTCCTCTTAGGCATCTGTGTATAAAATCTGCAGAGAAATGTATGCTGATGGAGCTGATCAACCCTTCCATAGTTTACCAGATTTAATTGGAGACAAGTATGTATTAGGAACAAATGTCCTGCAGAGGTGGTTCTGAAGGATAAAGTCCTGATAATGTATTTAATTTGAATTTTTTTTTAAAAAAATTGTGTGTGGGAAGAATGCAAAGGATATTTGAAGTAGATAAAACAATTTACTCTTAGGAAACCGGGATTCTGGTTTCTTAAAGAGACTATTGACAGTTAATGTCTCAGTTCATGTGCTGGTCACCTGTTGTGAGCTGTTAGAAAATAAATTTAGCTGAAACCATTGTATTATAAAACCTGTGCATCATAGTATCTTATTTCAGATTTTGTGAAAATATATCATGAGAGTGTCCATAGTCTGTAGTTACCCTCTGGTATTTTTTTCTTACTTACTGTAGTTCTTAAAATAGAATTGACAGGTTATTGAGGTGCAGTCTCCCAGCCAAGTGCCTCAAGTTTTTTTCTGAAATATATGCACAAACTTTTTAAAAGGATAAGCAATGATAGATGAAGTTTAAAAAAAATGGGACATTAAATCTGAGCTGTAAAATGAGCTACTTTGAGTGGATTATTTTTTTGTCTCAGGTGTTTAATTTAGATAGAATTTTATAGTCTCCTCTGAGTGACAGGAAGGCAGTTAAGATAGGATGTGTAACTAATATCAAACAATACCCAAAGGAAATTATAAAAGCAAGGAAATAATGGCAGCAGAGCCACTAAGAGGAAAAGCTGAAGAGCTGAGAAACTGTGGAATGCTGAGGTGCAGATGTTGCTTATATTTGAGTTTTGACAGCTGATCAGTCAATTAGTGCTTTGTTGAAACTAATTCCATGACTGGAGGACTCACTTCTTTGGTTGACCCTGGAGTTTCCTCCATGGTACCTGAAGGGCATACTTGGTCAAACTGACTTTCATCTGACTGAATTTGTGCTTTTTTTCCTGCAGGTTAGTTGGAGGTCTGCTCACTCTCAGCCTGGATTACTGCTTTGTCTTAGAAGATGAGGATGGCATATGTGGCTACGCTTTGGGAACAGTTGATGTAACTCCCTTCATTAAGAAATGCAAAATGTCTTGGATCCCTTTCATGCAAGAAAAATATACTAAACCAAATAGTGACAAAGAGCTGTCTGAGGCAGAGGTTGGTATAACCTGCGAGATCAGAACTGCATGCTGAAGGCTTTCAAAGTGGCTCTTTGGGGTTTTTTTGAGCTCACATGAAATTCAGTTTTTGCACCTTTCTGAAGACTTTGAGCATGTATTAAAGCATCTGATGTATCAAAAAGAGACTGTAAAATTATTCATTGCCAGTCAGATACAGCTGTGTGCTATAGTACACCCATGAGGTGTACTTCATAGTAATCAATGCAGTAAATGTAAAGCACCTTCATCTAGAGAAAATTACATTTTGAAAAAAAAAGTATTCCTCCTGCTCTGTTCAACTGCAAAATGCAGTATTAGTTTCTCCATGCTGCAGGTAAAGCACTGAATGTCACATCAATTTAAGTATGGAAAACAAATTCAGGAGTGCTTGGTTTTGGTGTGAAAATCTAGGAACTATTTGAGCTGTTGTGGAGCTGTAAATGGTGCAAAGCAACCTAAAACTGCCCATTAAAAAGGCAAAAAAACCAAAGAAGAATATCTGTGCAAACTGTTGGTTATGTGTTTGCTTATGTTTTCTTTCACTGGAAGTATGGGTCACTGAGAATGAGCTTTGCATGCCTCCTTTGATGGTCTGAGAAGCTTTTCTAGCCAGTCTAGAGTACAGACAGCAATTCATCAGATGAGGTACATCAGAGATGTAGCTGAAAAGCCTCCTGGTTTTGGAGGTACACTCCATGAGCAAAGCAGTCTCCCCTGATAAAGATGAATGAAAATGAAAAGCTGGAAAATTATTAAATACCTATTTCCCATATTCTTTTCAGAAAATAATGCTAAGCTTCCATGAAGAACAAGAGGTATTGCCAGAATCGTTCCTTGCTAACTTTCCATCTTTGATAAAGATTGATATCCACAAAAAAGTGACAGATCCAAGTGTGGCCAAAAGTATGATGGCCTGCCTGCTCTCTTCTCTAAAGGCTAATGGTAAGTTTCTTGCACTTAGAATTCCTTGTTTCCTAACTACATGTCATTTCTAGGGTGCAAGGCAAACTTGGGAAGATTTGGTTAAATAATTACAAGAGCTTTTGAACAGCTAACTTCTGCTGCTGCCTTGAAAAAGCGAGCTTTTCATTTTAGCCATTATCCTTCAAATTAGAAGATAGGCAGAACTGAGGGAGCAATTTGGCACTGAGAGCACACATCTTTACATCTTGAATACTGCACAAAAGCCTATATTTTCCCTGCTAGCATTGGTAATGATGCTTTTTTTTTAAGTTTGGCTGTCTGCACTGCTGAGTAATTACCAAACCTTCAGTGTGGGAAGTGCTTGGCTGCCTGCCCTGACTGTGCACCCAACACTCACAGTTCCTCTGTTTCCACTTGGTGCCCTCCTGCAATGCTGTTTTTGGAGCCAACATCAAATATTTTTCTGTGCAGTGAAAGGTGTGCAGAGGGTTTGTTCAGACTGATGGATGCCTGCAGTGTGCAGTCCCGTTAAGGGATAGTCAGTTGTGCTGCCATAAATGGGCACTAATGCTACATGTGGAATTGGATTGCTGATTTACCTGCTAAAATAGATGAGAACTCTAGTAATATTTTATGTCTGTGCTTTTTACAGTAACTCTTCTCCTACAGTATTTTGTTTCTTTTCTTTCTTCAGGCTCCCGTGGGGCTTTTTGTGAAGTGAGACCAGATGATAAAAGAATCTTGGAATTTTACAGCAAGCTCGGTTGTTTTGAAATTGCTAAAATGGAAGGATTTCCAAAGGATGTTGTTATCCTTGGAAGAAGCCTTTGAAGTGCTTGACAGTGAACTGTTCCAGTACTGTAGACCCTTAACAGCTGGGCAGGTAGTGGTGGGGATCTTCATATGGTCTAACTGCACAAAGCCAGCAATAAGCCAGCTTGATAAAGGGGCTATGCGAAAATCACCCATCACACATTCAGACTGTAATTTGTTGGAAGGGGGGATAATGCTGCTGAAAACATTCTTATAATGAAGAGAAACCTTGTCCTCTCCTGGTCCTGTGTGAAGTGCCAAGGAATCTTGCATGGGCTATAGCTTCTCAGAGGAATCCCTCTCAATCAGTGCTGTGGTTGACGACAGTTCTCTGCATTCAAGTGTCAAGAGAAAATTGGTTTCTAGCAGAATGCTTATAAAGATGCAGGTTTTCTTCTCTGTCATAGAGTAGGATGTGCAATTGGAAGTTGCAGAAATGGGAGGGATTGCTTGTATCAATCAGCATTTTTAAAGATATGTAGTTACAGTTCTATTTTTTACTACCGTTACGCTTGTTGATAAAGCAATGACCCATTGTCACTTCTAATGACCATTGGTTCAAGCTTTGTGTTTTGTTAGGGACAAATGTGCAGTGGTCTGTGGCAGAAGTCACTCAATGACAAACTTGTAAATCTCAGTGTATATAAACTTAGCTGTATGCTGAGTAACTTTTTGTTTACTGGTTTTTGTAACTTTTTCTTTTGAAAAGTGAAATGGTATAGGTCCAAGACGGCACTTTTGAAAAACCTGCAACCACAATCGAGAACAAGTCTGTCCTCAGCACTGACCTTTCTTATTGTGCCTCATATCCAGGGCTAGGAACTGACCATCTTGGGAAAGTGGAGCAGATCCCAACTGACCCTTCCTTCAGATAGCAGTTTGTCGCTGCTTGAGGGTATCATTCTCCTGGGACTGAAACAGCAATTCACAGGATGCTTTTCTGAACCCATTAATTTTGGTAATGTTCGCATGGGATTATGGATGAAAGATGGTGAGAGGGAGAGAGAGCTGGCCCACAGCTGGGATTTGTCCATGGAAGAGTCACCATGTTTCAAAGCCTGTTCGTACTAGTTTGATTAAATCAGGGTCTTCAAGTCCTGCACATTTGTATCAAATAACTTTTCTATAAGAAATGCCACAATAAGCACATTTTTACACATTATTTAAATGGTTATCTACTTTTAAATGTTCTAAGAGTTTAATGTTTTTGCCCAGGATGGACATGCTTGGTGATGGGATGGAACTGGTGTCGTGTGGGACCTGGTAGTCAGGCAGTTGGATCATTAATGGAAATGGTATTTCACAGTAGTCCCAGTGTCCCAGGCAGGTGATTGGACAATGGTATGCACTTTGCAGTACTTTGTTTCTTCCACCTGCTGTCATCAGCTGTCTATATCTTAATTTTAAATTTTCCTGGGGTTTTTTCAGTGGTGCACAAGGGGAGCTTGGTTGCTCTTACAAGCCTCCAGCTGCACAGAAGTTGATTTGCAACCTGTAATGAATGGCAGTAAGACTGCAGTAATGCTCTCTGCAACCTATAAGGAGATGCTGTGTTTGGCCTTCTGGTGCAGTCATGTGCAAGATGTTTCGATTTTGTTTTTGTTTTTTTTTTCTTTGCAGAATGTGAATGATTTTTAATGCGGTAGCGAAGTATTTAAGTTGAAGCAAATTCATTTCATTTTTAGAGAGAGGTTTGGGGTTGTGCTGTGGGATTTCATTAAGTCCGAGCTGAATGCCACTAGTTTTTATACAGCTTTGAGTGCATGTTGAGTAGCTGATACCTTGATTTACCAGATGGGAGAGTTTTGTTTCTTCATGGATACCAGACTCAACTTATTTTATCTGGATGCATAACATTACAGCATAGGATGCTTGTGGCCTTATTTCTTGGCTTTTAAGGAGTTGCCACATTTTCTCTTCCTATGAATTTGTTATTATTATAGAAATTAATTGTCTAAGCCTATGGAATGTCAGGCCAATACCATCATTCTAGGATTGTAAAGTGATATGTTGACATATCTTTCATGGTTATAAATTTTCATTAAGGTTGGAATGCCACTTTCATTAATCTGTTTTAGATCAACAGTATCTGTAGCAGAAAAAGACCTGTAAAACTGTATTTGAAGACCATGCGAGAAATAGAATAAAAGTTGAGAAGTGAATGTAAATAAATGTGTATTTTGTGTATGAGCTGGTCCAGAACCAGAAGGGACTCAGCAATGTACATTACATCACACTGTGTTTGATGCCCTTGGGATCAGCCATCAGAGACTTGGGTCTGGTTTTGGTGTTGGCAATTCTACATCCACAAAATTTAACTTGGGATGATAAATATCGAGATACCTGAAGCAAGTAGCTTCCTGCTTAGAGTGACAGCTAAGCAAAGGGATGGACCAGGGCTATGAAAAGCAGCTTTTCTTGTGAAGGTCACTTCACAAGAGTTTGTCCATCTGCTACACAGGTGCACTGGCAGTGTGGTTCAGAAGCTATGCAGTGTGGAGAACAGGATAACACACAAAACAAGCCAGGGAAGCCAGCAGGTGAAAACTTCTCTCCTGGCCCAGTAAATGTTCTCTGTTAAAACGAGTAATGTGTTGCACATAGGTGACTGTTTTCTTAAAGCCTGTTCATGAAGCTTCGACAGACTTGTCTCTAAGGCACATCTTGGCCTGGGAAAAGGGATTGGGCTCTGATGTTGCACCAGCCTCTTTTCCCTTAAGGGAGCATAATGCAGCAGTAGATGCTCCTGCCTCCATCGCTCCAGGGTGGTGGCTGCAGACAGGTCAGGTAGGGTCAGATGGCTGCGTGAGGAGCAGCTGCTGAGCAGCACGTGGGTGTGCTTGTGTAACCATTGCTGCTTGCTTCTTTCTGGGACCTGGTTCAGCTTTTCAAACCTCTTCAGTCAGGTTTTCCTTGAACCTGCTCCAGCTCCAGCAAAGCAAGTGGCTGGCTAGCAGAAGTCTCTGCGGTGGGAGCAGAGCCAGATTCGTCCCCAGAATGCAGTGTGAACTCGTTGTTAGTGGGATTTGTTTTAATCTGTCTGCTCCTCTGCAGCACCAAGCAGACCGCTTCCCTTTCAGCTTTGATAGGCCGGTACAGCCCTCTCCTTGCCATTGATTTTGAAGTAGGATATTGCCTTCTGCCTCAAACGCTACTGTGCTGCAGTCCCCAGTGTCAGGTCACGCTGCTCTTGCCCATGCATGAAGAGCTAGAGATGAGCAGGTCCCTCCCGTTGTGGCTGTCCCTCGACCGTTGTCACCCTCCTGTCCCGCCGGTACCCCTCTTTATGCCCTCGGCCTCCTGGCTCTGTGGGTGTCCTGTATCTCCTCCGCAGTGCTGCTGCCGTGGGCCGGGCCGGTGTCCAGGCGGAAGAAGGGCGGTAGGTGAGCAGCCGGTAGTAACGGCCGTTGTGGCGTTGCTACAGCTGGCGCTGAGGTCCGTAAAGGCTGAAGGCCCAGAATGGGCAGGAAACACCCGAATTCAAGGCTGTGGGGCGCTGCCGCAGGACCCTTTGGTTCGGTTCCCGGGGGCGGGCGCGGGGCGGGGCTGCTCGGTACGGCACAGCACGGCCCGCCCCGCTCCCTCAGCCTCTCCCAGCGCCGCCGCCTCATGGAGCCGCACGGGCCAGCCAGCCCCGGCAGCGTCCTCTTCGGTGAGCGGCCCCGGGCCAGGGGAGCCGGGACACGGGCAAGGGGGTGGGGGAGGCACGGGGGGGGGGGGGGAGGTCATAGATGAATTAGGGAGGACACTCACGGGGCGGGGGGGTCTGGGACGAGAGAGACGTAGGAGGGTAAGAGAGAGCCGGAGGGCGCGTGAGAACGCTGGGGCAATAATTAAGGGGGCAGGAGAGAGACGGGGCAGAAATAGACTTTGGGAAGTAATCGGGACGGTGTGGAGGCTGGAAAGACACGTGTGGGTGTGGGGGGAAAATAGCTGTGATGTCAAAGAGAGACCTGGGGTAGCAGAGACACTGTGAGGGGAAGGAGGCAAGAGAGACACGCGGGTATGAGGAGACACATGGAGGGCATGATCGTGCCGGTGGGGAGGACGGTGTGGAGAGACGCGTGTATGACCGGGCTCGGGAGGCAGCAGGCACATGCTGGGGGTCCCGGGGCGGTCTGGGGGGAGCCGCGTGGGCTCTTGGTGTTCTGACGGCTTTAGAGGATGGGGAGTAATGGGGAGGTGGGTTGGCAGTCCCAGCTCTTGCCGGCCTCTCCTGCTCCTCCGGTTAATCCCCCGCGCTCCCACGTCAGCGTTTCGTGGGCGCTTGTCGCAGGGCGGTGGAGCCGTGTCCCTCCTCTCTGGGAGGGGTTTGGCCGGGCCGGGGAAGCCCCGCCGCACGTGGCCCTGCGCCGCTCCCGAGCCCCTGTGAGGGCAGCCCCGGCCGGGCCTCGGTGCACGCGGGGGAAACGGACGTGCAGCTCCCCGGGCCTCTTGTGCACCTGGGGCTGGGCCCTCCCCTCGGTAAGTTGAATATATAAGCATGTGAAGAAAGACGTCCTGCCCCGGGCTGTGCTCGTGAAGGTTGATTCCTCTCCCTTGGAAATTCCGGCAGTGGTATGCAGGGCTCGGCTCTGTGTTTTTCCGATCAGCCTCACACTGGTGAATCATCCTGCAATAAGTGAACGCTCCCAGGGCAGTTTAGTCCCTCCCTTTGGTCGGCTGAATCCTGATCCTAAGAGCTAAGGACGTAGTTATGCATTGCCCTTGTTTTTGTAACTGCCTGAAGAAGTATGTAATAAAATTTTTCTCAAAACTTCTCTTGGGGGACTCCAGCTCCCTGCAGGTTGTAGTCTGGCATCCTCCCCTTGGGCTGGGCCTCATCATTCAGGTCTGGCACTCTGTCTGTCTCTGCTTCCAGACTCCCATCCAAGAAAAAGTTGTACTGGCAGTGGCATGAGCAGAGTCGCTGTTTTGTCTGCTCCCTCCTGTTTTCCACAGTGGTGTGTCCTGACTGTTCTTCTCCCTGGAGGGGAAGAGCCTTGCCCTGACAGTGCTTGGGAACATTGGGTGCCCGTGGGCATTGCTTCATGGCAGCCTGCTTTGGGGACACCAGGTTTTGTCCCCTCATGGTGCAGAGGCAGGTGTGTAATTTTTTGGGACCCTGGAGCCCAGGGTGCCCTGATCTGATGCTGCTCCTCACACAAGAAAAAAGTTTTAGAGGTGCCATGTGCATGCCTGGCCAGGGCTATCCCTCAGAACCCTTTGCCTGTAGTGACTGGTGTTGTGTAAAGCTTGCTACTGTTTTTTTCTTCTTCTAGGCTGTGAGCTGACTGCCAGTGCCAAATCCTACACATTTCAGGTGGATAAAGAAGATGACTCTGACCACATTTTAGCACTGTCTGTGGTAAGAGAAATGTGAACTAACTGTGCTTAGAACAGAGAACTTACAGTTCTCTACTGTAGTCACCCATATCCTTATCCTCATTTCTTGGCTGGACTGGAGTCAGGGGACTCCCTTGGCTGAGGTCCCAGGACTGGCTGCTCTCAGGGCAGGACACAGAGTGGTCATCTTTATCCATCATATGTAGGCACTTGTGCAAAGCCTGTGGTGGCAGGAGCATGCTGAGTAGGGGAATGCTTCAGGCAGGTGGTGAAGAAAAATATTTTTCCCTTGTACTTGACCTTGCTGGAGCTTCACACCAGCTGGGTCTCTGGCTTTTTACTCCCTAAGCCCAGAGAGGTGCAGGGCTTCATTCCTGGCTCTCACTGGGGATGTTTTCTATCCTGGGAGCACAGAACCTGCCAGCATGGATCAGATCAGCAGAAATCACAGCCCAGGTGCCATCCCTTGAGGTGACTGCAGCAACAGCTGTTGCAGCTGGGAGAGACACAGAACCCTCTCTGAGGCAGTCAGGGGAGAGTTGCTGCAGGATTGTTCACTGCTCTCCCTGTTTTGTGGAGCAGCATCCCCACACCTTGCATGACATCTGGGCTGGTAGCATTGTTGTGGGTTACTTGTCCCGTGGAGAGCTCCAGCTGTCCCAGATGTGTCCCTTAGGAGAGCATTTGCTCACAATCTCCACTTCCACCCAGGTCTGCCTCACTGATGGTGCCAAGGACGAGTGCAATGTGGTGGAGGTTGTTGGGCGAAACCATGAGAACCAAGAGATCGCTGTGCCTGTGGCAAATTTGAAATTGTCATGCCAACCCTTGGTAAGAGACTTATTTGAAGACTTGGGGGTGGATGGCCGCAGGGAACAGGACAGCTCTGGATGTTTGTGGATCCTGATCTAAGATGTGCAGCTCATAGGCAAATGCCCTGGGTGCCCTTGGCCTGGCTGCAGGTGTCCTCAGATGGACATGTTTCACTGGGAACTACAGGGTATTCTGCTTTTTGCCTCTGCCCCTAACTCAGCTCCATCTCTGCTCTTTGCAGCTGAGTCTGGACAACTTCAAGCTGCAGCCTCCGGTGACCTTTCGCCTGGCAGCAGGCTCTGGCCCAGTGCACCTCACCGGCTGGCACAAGATCAGTAAGGACTGAAGGGTGGGGAAAAGCTTGGGAGGAGTGAGGGTTATGAAGGGACTTCAGAGTCAACAATGGCCAGGGAGCTGCTGGGAGATGCCCTGGGTGCTACCCGGCATGCTTGCTCTGTCCATCCTTTGTGCTGATTCCCCAAGGGCCATCTCAGGGCAGGGATTCCTTCCCTACTGCAAGGCCTTGCCTGGGAAAAGGGGTTTGGATGTCTCAATCTGTCCCCTTTTTTCCTGTCTGGCTGTCACCATTCCCCTCTGAGACCTCCCTCCAGCTGGGATGTTGCTTATTTCCCACTGCTGTTAGCTGCTGTGAAAGCTGCTTCAGCAGCCTTGGGCTCCTCTGCTCTTGGGGTGTCTTGTGGGCTGGTTGTATTTGCACAGACATACATGAGTAACAGTTACTGTGTGTCCCAGTGCACAGGGAAGATGCTTCCTTTGAGGAGGACGATGACTTGTCTGAGGAGGATGAGGAGGAACTTCCTCCTATTATGCCAGCCAAGAAGTAGGAGGAGGAAGCAGTCACTTGTCTCCAGGCAAGGTGAGGGGCCAGGCTGCCTTGGAGGAAGGATTTGGGTGGCTGTGATGCTGGTGTGGCAAGTGTGAGTGGAATGTGCTGCCGAAGTCTGCTGGTCTCAATCTTGTTCTTCCCCTAGGTACTCACTGGGACTTCTCTCCCTGGATGGTTTTTACCTTGGACACCTATTGCCAGGACCTCAACATTTGCTGCTTGTTTTTTGGATTTTTTTAGTGCTGTTTTAACTTTCTGGGGAGCAGGAGCTGCTCCCAACACTGGAGTGTCTTCTTTCACACAGCCCTGAGAGGGTGATCCCAAAACTGGATGGATGCTGCTGGTATATCCCCTCTGTCTGATCCCTGTCCTGGGAGTTGGAGATGGAGGAGATGATCCTTACCCTGTGCCTTTTTGCTGTCCTGGACCTCTGCTCCATGCACCCCCTTTCCCTGGCTGTGAAATACTCAGTCCTGGCCCCTTCTCCAGCAGATGGATGTAAAGCCAGCTGTGGGACAGGCACTTTCACTGATTCTAATGTGTTTGCTTTTGCTTACTCACAGTTTGATGGTTTTTATATACTTGGAAATGTGAAAGTGGGGCCCAGGCTGTGTTGTTGAGTGCAGTTATGGTGGGGAGGGAGCTCACAGCCTGTCTGATTTGGGGGAGGTTCTGGGTCAGTCTGCATTGTAAAGAACTTTTCTTACACTCAATAAAGATCTCTGAGGCACCAGGTCTGAAGAAAGGTCACTGCTGGCTGGCAGGTTCTTCCCATGCACACTTCAGTGGGGCAAATTTGAGCTGTGACCTTTGCTGAGGAGTTGTGTCTCCCCACGCCTGGGTACCTGGAGAGGGTTTGGTCCTTTCTGCACTTCAGCCAGGTGGCATTTCTCACCCATGGTGGCTGGTTCTGCCCTTGAATGTTTCTTTGGCTCTTTCTCTGCAATCAGTCTTGCATTCATAGCCCATGTGTCAATGCCTGTCTCAGTCTTCTGTGTCTGAGACACTGGATGTTGTCCCTGAGAAGCACCATGTTCTGTCATGCTGGCCCTGTTGATGCCCTGGAACAGTGAGTTTCTCAGTAGCCTGGACTCATGTAGGAAAACCAGGGTGGATCCTCAGCTCAGACTCCTTTCTAGATTTTGTTTCTCTCCTCTGGAACCTGTGCAGCTCCTTTGCACCTACCCACTTAATTTCCTTCTGGCCCCAAACAGACCTTGCTTAGCTCTCAGAACAAGGCTTTGAAGGCCCTTGCAGAAAAGGGAAAAGGGCTGAAGAACGGTTGGCTCTGGGGAGATCTTTCTGTGGCATTTCAGTACTTAAAGGGGGCTTGTAAGAAATATGGGGACAGATGTTTTAGCAGGGCCTGTTGAGGTAGGACAAGGGGTAATAATTTTAAACTAAAAGGGTTAAAAGGGTTGGTTTAAATTGAATATAAGGAAGAAGGGCTCCTTGAAATGAGGGTGTTGAAACTAGCAGAGGTTGCCCAGAGAGGTGGTAGATTCCCTATCCCTGAAAACATTCAAGATCGGTTTGAAAAGGGCTCTGAGCAACCTGATCTAGTTAAAGATGCCCCTGTCCATGGCAAAGGGGTTAGACTTAGATGGCTAGCTTTAGAACTCCCTTCCAACCCAAAATATTCCATGACTCCCACGACTGCTGGCATCCCACCCCAGGGAGTGCGACCTCGGCTGCCTGGGAGGCACCAGCGGAGAAAGCCGGCTCCTGGCGGGGGCTGAAGCCCGTGTTTGGTGTGTGGCCCCGCAGCAGCGCGGGGGGAGGATGCCGCGGGGCTGGAGAGGCGGCGGGGGCCAGCGCGGCACCGCCAGGGGGCAGGCGGGCTCTGCGGCACCGGGACACCGGCACCGGGACACCGCGGGGCTCCCCGGGGCAGAGCCCGGGCTGGCAAAGGGCATCCCGCCCTGCTGCTCCTCCTCGCCTGAGAGAGGGCGGGTGCGGGTGACAGCGGTCCTGTCCCCTGGGTGCGGTGCCCCCGCGCCCTCCCTTGTGCCCGGTGCTGGCGCTCGGTGCCTGTGCCCACAGGCGCGGTCAGACCTCTCGGCAAATCGCGTTGCCCCGGCAAGCTGGTAAGAAGCGGGACATTCCTGCAGCTGAGCTGGATGAAGGGAGGCAGTAGCATCCTCCCTGTGGGACAGTGGATATTTGAGAGGTGTCGGCAGGCACGGTGCACCAGTGCTGGGGGTACGGGAAAGAAGTCGTGGTCTTTGGACTGCTAGGACAGTGCCCAGCCCCTGCCAGAGCTGGCATCCCATCACCTTGCAGATTTCCCTGGCTATGTGCACCTGGAAGGGGTCAGGGCTAATCTGTCTGCCAGACCTTGACGCTGCTTGTGCTCCGTGGAATTGTAGCTTGACTCCAGGGGAACAAGAGCCAGCAGACCATTTTTTACAAGCCTCTCTTGGAAGGGAGGGCTGGGGGAAACAGCTGGTTCTAAGCCTGGTGGGGAGTGATGAGTGGAGGGAATGGGCACTGCTCAGTCTTGGTGGGGTGATACTGTTGCTTCACACAGAGTGGAAACGTCTGTGCCAGCTGATGAGAAGGAGCATTTGCTGTCTTCAGCAGTAAAAGGAGATTATTTCAGGCTGCTGGTGTCCTTCAGGGCATCTAGGTAGCTGGTACAGAGGCAGGCAGGACTGTCCTGGCAGGGAGCAAAGGTGGAACCATGGGGGACATGAGGATGGTGGCAGGAGGCTTGAGGAGACAAAGCTTGTGCACCCCACTGTTGGACCAGCTCAGATCAAGGTCTTGTCACGGGTGCTGGCTGGTCCCCAGTGCTGCTGTAGGGCAGTGGTGGGGGAAGTGGATGCCCCCAACACAGAAGGAGCAATAGAGGGGCTGGGGGGGTGTTGGTAGTGCCAAGCCCCTTTCTAAGTGACTTTGGGAGGTTTGTCACAGCCTTGATGTGCTCAGCTTGGGGAGAGGGAGATAAATGCTGAAATGTCAGGAGGCTGGGAGGGGGGATGTGCTCACACAGCACTTAATGGGGAAGGATGGGATTACAGGGGTCACGCTAGGTGAGCAGCTTCCTTCGTGGAGCTGATGGTATCAGAGCAGGTGCCCCCGGCTGCAAATACCTTGGGCAAACAAACAGGGCTGTCTAAGAGCAGGTGGGCTCGGGCATGGCCGGGCTGGGGGATACTCAGTGGTGGTGGGGGGCAGGAGGCTTTCTGTGCACAGGGAGTGAAGCATGGGGCTCCTGATGTGAGGGCTGCATTGCCTTCCATAGGGTGAGGGGGTAATCAAGTGCATACGTGAGCTCCTCATGCTGGAGACACATGTAAGGGTGTGGAGCTCATCACTCTCCCAACAGTGGCTGGAGGTGCCACTGCCTGGGGAGCCAAAGGATGCCCCAGTCCAGGTGATGGATCTAGGATTGCTCTGAGAGTTGATTTGCTCTGAGCATTCCCCCATCTCTGCTGCTTCAGGGTTCTGTATGCTGCTACAGCGGGTGATGGATCCTTCCCTGTTCTGGTAGCAGTGGGTAACCCTGCCCCTGGCTGAGCCATGCAGCAGAGAAACGGGGCTGTAGTGGAGCTTAATGTGGAGTTCCTCGTGCATGAGTACCGTGGCTGTGCACCCGTGGTGCCACACACTCCACAGCCCTTCCAAACCAGCCTGCTGCTCCTGGTGGGAGGCTCAGGCTGCTCGCTGCAGGGCCTGGCTCAGGTGCAGCCTGGCTGGGCTGGGGCTTGGCTGCCTCCTCCCGCTGGGTGGCTGGGCCACGCCAGCATTTCCCAGAGGATGCTCTGATTTCAGAGGTCAGGTTTGAGTTGCTTTTTCAGGGATGGAGGAGCAGGATGGGGAGCTGCTCTGCTGAGCGTGGCCAGGAAGTGGTTTTCCTTGTGATGCCCCAGCGGGTCCTGCCCCATCACAGTTCTGGCCGGGTTTCAACTCTTTGTGGCTCAGACCACGGCCCCAGGGCGGCTGAGAAGCACAGCTATGACTGTGCTGTAGGTGGGGCTGGTCCCCTGCTCCATGAGCTCCCTGTTGCTGGTTCCCACGCTGATACAGGGTAAAGCTCTTTTTCTCTGAGTCTTGGCTGCCTGGGCTTCGAAGGAAACGAGGGGGCCACCCCAGGAGATGCAGTATCCCATTATCCTGGGGTTTAGCAGCTCTGTGAGGTGGGCAGAGAGCCATGTGACACCTTGGTGGCAGCAGGAGCAAGAAAAAGGACCAGCAGAGCCACCTTTAGCTGGGACTACCCCGATGGTGGGTGTGTTGAGTGTCCTGTTCTCTGAAGTGCTAGCTGACTGTGCCATCCCTGCTCCATCCTGCCAGACAGTGGGCACGGGTACTTCTGCTATTGCCTCAGGGAGCCAGCAGGGCAGGGCATGCCCTGGTAGAGCTGAGCTGTGGGCAGATTGCAACCAAAGGAGGCGGCAGCAGGATCTGGAAGGGCCAGACTACCAGTGCTTCCCACCCTCTTCCCATCAATATGCCTTGCAAAGGGAAATGGTGCTGATGCACTGTGTGGGAATGGTCTTCTCTACTGGAAAAGCTGAAGCTCAGGTCTGGTGTCATCACCTCCTGGTGCTCAGACATGTGCTGGGTCCTCCCCAGGCTGCCTCAAGTTTGTTGGGAGCCTGGATGTGTGGCTGTGGGAGAAGAGGTTCCTTCAGCTCTCATTTCCAGAGCAGATGTCTGGATTCACATCCTGGCACAGGATTTTGCTCACTCCCAGGGCAGTGGCAGGCTGTGATAAATGTGGCTGCTTGTGGTGTGAACTTGAGTCCCCCATCCCACAGGGCTGCCCAGAATGCAGGAGGGGGATATTTCCATGAAGGTGCTGCTGTGGCAGCTGCAGCTTTTGGTTCAGCAGTAAGGGCACAGCTGGAGAAGTGTGGGATAACGTTGGAGCAGGGGTTGTATGGGTCTGTATTCACAGACACTCACAGACACGTAGAGCAGGTGCTAAAAGTGAATGTGTTTGGCCAGGGCAGAGAGCTGCATGCAAGACAACCTGGGCTGAGGCTCCGTGCAGCTGTCCCACACTGTCCCCTCCTGAGCCCCCTGCGCAGCCACCTCACATCAGGGCAGCGTTGGCAGCTCTGTGCTCAGCACCCACAGCCGAGATACCCAGAGGTCGCAGGTGTCCTGCCCTCCGACCCCTCCGAGGTGCAAATCTAATCACTCTGCTCTGGGCTGTCCCTGACACTGGCAGAACTGTCACTACTGGCCACATGTCCCTGCTGGGCTGGTGGTGTCCAGGGGAACCAGGCCTGCATGGAGCATATGGGCTGTGTCCCAAGGGCATTTAGGATCTCTCAGAGTTATTCTCTCAGGGATGTCAGTGGCAGAACCCTAGGCCGGATGGGCAGGATTTATCTTCTGTGGTATCCTTGCTGGTGATGTCTCTGCAAAGGGCCTGTGGGACACCTCACACTGCTCCATACCTCCAGTTTCTGCTCCCCTGACAGGCTCTTAGGCAGGCAAAGACCCCCAAGATGCAGTGAATGAGGTTTTTGGGGCTGGATAGGAAGGGTTGTTGCTGATGGGTAGAGCAGAGGATGAGGAGAGCAGAAGGGACAGGGACCTTGTCTCTGGTAGGTCTGTCCTGCTAAACCTCATAATGCTCAGCTTACAGGGAAAGGCAGCATGGTCTAGCAGTGGGGCTTGGCTATTGGGAGGTAGGATTTGGGCTCCTGGGTTAAAAAAATGGAAGTAAAATTTTGAGAGCTCTCAGACTCCATTTGAACTCCCTGGGCATTTGCACCATGCCTAGGCTGACTCCTTGCAGCCCTGATCCATCCCTGCACATCCTGGAGGTGGTGTCTGGCAGCTTGGGTTGTGCATGCCATGGCCACACTCCAGGGTGGCATGAAGTCCCCTACCACAGCTGGTACTGGGACAAACCAGTTACAGGTTGTCTCCAGACTCTGGCTGTTGATTTGCCTGTGACCATATGTTCCCCTCCGTCCCAAAACACAGAGGTCTTCAGGGCAGCACAGAGACAAGGTGTGGCCTGGGCATGGAAGCTGGCAAGGGGCACAATTCCTGTGCCAGTCCCCATCCCAGCATGGGCTGGGGGCTGTAGGGTTGACAGAAGATGAAGGGCTGGGCTTGGATAAGGAGCAGCAGGGGGTTTGGGACAGGTCCGTGTCATGGTGGTCCACAGAAAGGTGGGGGGCTGCAGCTCAGTGCTCCTTTGGGGTTCACTCCCACTGCCCCCACTGTCTGTCCCCACAGCCCCAGCTCTTGCTGGGCCATGTGGGGTGCCCTGGGGCCTGGCTCCTTGGGGCCAGGGTCAGGATGAGCTGTGGCTCTGCTGGGCTGGGATGTCAAAGGGGCCATAACCCTGGTGTTTTGCAAACTCCTGGGGTCAGCAGTTCAGCTGCCACTGACACAGAGGCCCAGAGACACACACGGGCATTTTGGGTGGATGCTGTAAGCAAACAAACGAAGGTAGAGTTACAGCCGATGTACAGCCCCCCCTGGGCCATGCTGTTGGTTTTAGGCTTAACCCCACCGCAGTTTGGACGCAGAAGTCCTCTTCTTAAGAGGACCCAAACCAAGCCAAATTGCCTGATGGTGCTGAGTGGGAACTGAGGCAAGAAAGGAACAACATTTTGCATCTCTGTCTCAGCTACTCGTGATCCTGAAGGAACCACAGAACCTATCCCACAGATAGGACAGTGACACTTGGCATTGAGTGATGGCTCCCACCTTCCTGGGTGGCCAGTAGAGCCCCTGCCTACCCAGTCTGGCTTTGACCCCCCCCCCTGCCCCTTTCCCAGCCCTTCCTGATGATGTGTGGTTGGAGACCCTAGCTTGGGCTGGGGCTATGATGCTGGGGAAGATGTGCCAGCCAGGAATGTCTTGGGACCAGGTTCTGGAGGTGCTGTTTGGTCTGTACAAGGGGGTCAGGAATGGAGTGGAGCTGCCCAAGTGCCATGGGCAGACACATCCTCATCCACATGTCCGTGGGTGTCACCCCTTCCTCGTGCACATGTGTCATGGCCATTCCTGGTCAGGCGGCTTGTTTGCTGACCCCTGTTTGATGCAGAGCAGAATTTCACAAAAATACCCAGCCTCGGGTTTGAATAATGCAGGGTTAGAGATGTCACCTTCTCCCTGAGCTGATCCTATGTGAACTGCCCTCACTGGGAGCCTTTGGTCTTTGTTTCTGGCTTGCCTAGTTCAAGGACTCTGTGTGGACCCCTTCCTGAGCTGGGTAGCTGCAGAGCCATCCCAGTTCTCTCTCCTTGCAGATGGATGGGCCCTGAGCATGTGTCTCCCCTTCAGTGCCCTCCACAAGGCTCTGCCAGATCATTACCCATGTGCCTAGCTCACCCCATGTGCTGGGTGGGGATGCCAGAGGTGAAAATAGCGCTGGCCTCAACAGAGCCAAATGCAGGGATGCATAACACCATGGATGTGTGCATCCATGGACTGTCATGGATGACAGGATGATCCCCTGCTCTGTCTGGGAGCCAGGAGTGAAGCTGCCACATGCTGAGCCACCCAGGCTGACCCTGCTATGCTGGCAGCCCTGCTGCTGTGAGTGGTGAGCTCTCCTCTGTATCACCCAGCCTGGATGGAAAGCAGAGCCCAGCTTTGTCTTCTCTGATCTGCAGAAATCACTGCTGGGAGCCAGCACATGGCCACTGGAGGAGGGTGAAGCTAATATTGACACCTGCAATTCCAGGATTACAGACTGAGATTATGGAAGCAAAGCTGCTGGACAGGAGGTGGTGAAGGGCAGAGGAGTCAGCCTGATTCCCTGAAATGAAGCTGTGAGAGCATGCTGCTGCGGAGTCAACAGAGAGGGCCACATCATCCAGTTTGTTCCTGCACAGGGGTGGGCACAGCTCCAGGGGCTGTGACCAGAACACAGGGGCAGCCTCCTAGCCTGGTGTTCCCACCACCCACAAAATATGCCTCAGTTTTGCTGCTAGTAATTGAATAGAGAGAAGAATTAATTGTGAGTGGGTTGTGTCTCCCCTCCCCGCTCCTCGTTTGCCCTGGGGCTGCCTCGGTGCTGTGGGTAGTGAAGACAAGGTCATTCCCATGTAACACATCCCAATGGGCTTTCGCCAAGTTCCTTCCCTTTGGGGGGTGGGAGCAGGTTAATGGTGAGCAGTGGGATTGCCCCAGGCTGCTCCGTGCTGCTCAGCCATGGAGGAGCTGCTGTTGCCTCTGAAACGCCCCATTAAAGCTGCAGTGAAGGATCAGCAGGCAGGGCTGGGGGCACTAGGCTGCAGGGCTAGGAAGGGTGAGGGTGGAGTGGGCTAGTATCCTCTGGCTTTGCTGGCAAGTCTCCATGTCTTTATTTTGGGATGGAAAAAGCTGGTTTATGATCAAGCATCCTCCAGGCGCGGTTGTAAAACATTACAGGATGCTGGGTTTTATGTGTTTTGGCTCTTCTTCATATGGTGTTGGAGCAGAGAGAGATGCTCAGGTATTGGGCATTGCTTCCTGCACTTCAGTGTCCTCACCTTTGTGTGCCCCAGCCTTTGACTAACCCTTAACCCCGCTGCCTACACTGTCTGTTCCCTTTCACAGTCCCCAGGCAACTGCTCTGCAGACTGTCTGAGCCCTCTGCATCTGCAGAGAGGAGCTCTCCTCACCCTCTGGCCGGCTCAGTGCTGCTGCAGGTACTGCTCTCCTCCATCAGTTGGGATTAGCGCTGTGGTCCTGTCTATGTCCCTGCCTGGCAGGAGCAGGGAACTGTGCCTGTTGGCCTCTCTCTGTGAGTGACAGCAATGTCCCTGTTGCTTCTCCACCTGATAATTTCCCCTGAAACTATCCACTGGTAGTTCCCCCTGAAAGAGGTATTCAAGGCAAAACTCCTGGGGTGTTTTGCTGGCTTCCCCTCATTCCAAATTCTCCTAAACTCCTCTTATGATATGAACTCCCAGTTTGATAGGAGCCCTTGTCTTCATTCACCCCAGTTTGGACTGCTTGCCCATAAAGCTGTGGCTGGTGTTGTTTTTCTTGTCTCTGCCTTTCTGAAATAAGGGATGCTAGTGGAGAGGTTTCAGGCTGATGCTCCTGGCTGGCTTTGATCTCTTGTGGGGAGCAGGAGCTGACACCACTGTTTGTCATCCTGCACAAGGAAGGGGGTGCATGTGGACCCTTTCTGACATGAACTGAGCTAGAGAGAGATGATAAAGAAGCAGGCAGGAAGTTGGAGGTGGGACGTGGCTCTGTCATGTAGATGTGCTAAGAGAGATCCTGGGAGAGAGAAGGGATGGTGCTGGGGTGGCCCTGGGTTGTGGGGGTGCCATGCTGAGCATCACAAGGGGAATGGGAAGAGTTTCCTCCAGCACCTGCTGTGCTCTCTCCAGTCTCTGCTGGAGACCCCTCCCAGAGTTTCACAGTCCCTCACCTGCTGCCCCTTCCATCTCAAATCCTCTCCTGATCTTCTTTCCTGTCTTATGTCAGTCTAGGCTGCTCCAGGAGCTGCCTCCAAGCATCTCAGCTGCCTGGATTCTCTGTGTGAGGTGAAGGAGGTGGGCAAAGTTTGAGAGCCAGCCTGGACCCCAGCCAGGCTGGGACCTCCATGTCCTGATTCCTCTCTTGGCTTCTGCTTCCTGGTGTCGTAGCCCTGTGGCTGCACCTTGGTACCCTCAGCTTTGTGGGAAAGGGGATGGGAGGGCTTCAGCTCACATCTCTGCTGCTAATGCTCAATCTGCAGCATTTAACATCCCTGATGAACATAAAACACATGAGCTTTCTCTGAAGGAAAACACTTCTGTACCTGACCAGTCCAAACATGTTCCCTGCTCTGCAGACCAGGGCAATGGAGCAGTGGGGCAGCAGGACAAGGTGTGATGGGACCATGCTGGTAAGCCTCTTCCAGGGACCAACTGGAAGCAACTGCTTCCAACTTCCAACAGCAACTGCTGCTTGGAGCACTGAGGGCACAGCAGGTCCCCAAGGCTTTCTGCCACGAGGGGCTTTCTTCTACCATCTCCATAGCAGCTTGGCCTGAGGCCCAGCTGGTCTCAGAAGCACAGGTCTGGAGTTTCTCTTCTCCCCAGGAGAGCCAGACAAGCCATTTAGCCTCAGTGCCTGGGGATGGAGGGGACCCTCACCCTGTGGACCAGGGGGGGCTTATCTCAGATGGCCTGTGAAGGAGCTGACAGGCAGGCAGGTTTCTCTTGTGCTGCCTGGCACAGGAGAGAGTCTAGCCAAAAAGTGGTTTTACTTAAAAACAAAAGGGGGTGGGGGTGTCACTCTTGATACAAACACTGGTGGGCTGAGAAGCATCAAGGGAAAAAGGCAAATGCCTCTGTGCAAGCACCCATCTTCCCTGCGAGGAGCAGACTGTGGCCATGATCCAAGGCAGCAGCAGAGGTGGGGTGAGCCCAGCAGCTGTGGTGCTGCCTGTCCCTGGCTGCTGCCACCAACCTGCTCATTTCTTTTCCCTTCCCAAAGGTGGGGTAAGCATGGGGGCTGCGGAGGCTCCAGCTGTAGGCCTGAGGATGGCTGACAGGAGCGTCGTCTGTCATCCACTGTCAGGCAAAGTGTGGCCACCCCTGGGTGATCCCACAGCGGCTTGATTTTACAGCCATGACTGGCACTTGAGCCTGTTTGCTGAGGGCAGGGGGCACACGGGACTGTCAGCTTGCAGCTGCCTCTGACCCTGTACAGGACACCATAAATCTCCCAATTTAAGGCAGTCTGTGCTGTTCTGGAAATGGTGCTATTGAGTAGACTGTGGTGTGCATGGTAACATGTGCCTGCCTGATCCTGTGCCCACCAGGGATAAAGTGGAGGTGGCCACCGGTGAAGGAGAGCAGCATCTGGGAAATAGACTAAATTCCTTGAATTTTTTAGATATAAGAAACTAAGAATTGTCTGAATTTAGAGTATCAGGAGTGTCTAGTGTTTCCTGCCCTGGTTTTGCCTGGTTTTCCTTAGGCAATGCAGAAGTGAATAGGATGAACCGCCTCACCTGTGCTATGGTACATCAGCTGTTCACACAGCTCAACCTGGAGGGTTTTTTTCCTGACCATGTGCTGTACTGATGAGCTGAGCGTGAGAGTGTTTGTGCCCTTGGAAACCAGCTCCTGCTTCTGCCGAGCACCTTCACTGCCTGTCCTGCCTGTTCCTGTGGTCCTCCTAAATGCTTCCAGCTATATGCAGGCTTGGCCCTAGACTTCATCCTACACATAGGAACCTCCCTCAGAAACAGCTTTTTGTACCAAGAAAAAAGGTAAGGAAAATGAACAAGGAGCTGAATTTTGGGGTAACCTGTACTGGGTTTATTAATACTGATGCAGGGACTGTTTTCTCCTTGGGCCCTGTGGGGTCAGCACAGTGATGGGGCAGTGCCCAGGCTCCCCTGCCTTCCTGCAGCACCCCTCAGCAGTGAGGATGCTGAGCAAGATCAGGTGAGAGGCCTGGGAGATCCATCCCCAGAAGTGTCAGTAGGCAGAATTTTGGGGTGACACATTGTGTGGTGGGGAGAGGTGTTGGTGCACTTGTGTCTGGGGCTGTTGGGTGCCTGAATAAGGGGGAAAGTGCTCAAGTGGGGTGTCAGTGTGTATGTGAGAGAGCTCTCCTGTGGCTGCAGCTAGTGTGATTGTGTGTGAGGCAGAGTCGTATTTTGCAGGTAGAAGTAAGCAAAGCACAGTGTGAATAACTGTGCTGGGGTGTGCAGAGTGTGTGAGGGGTGCAAGTGAGAAGAAGGGGACCTCATGGCAAAGGCTGCATACGTGTGCCAGCTGCGTGTGTTAAAGTGCAGCCTGTGCGTGTGAGGGTTGCGTGCATGGATGTGCGTGTGCAGGAGGGCTGCACAGGCGTGTGCGGGGCTGTGTGTGTGTGCGGGCTGGCCATGCACGCGTGTGTGTGGGTGTGGGTGTGCTTGTGCGGCGGGGCAGCCGCCGCGCTGTCACTCAGGGGCGGCTGACAGGAGCTGCCTCTCCAGCGGCGGCAGATAGCGCTGATTGCTGATTCGAGGAAGCAAAATAGCAATTGTAATTATGGGCTCTGATAAGATAAAGGAGGGCGCGGGGAGCGCGGGGACCGGCAGCGGGGCACGGCCGGCAAATTAGCAGCTGTCACTCAGCGCCGAGCAAGGCGGCGCCGGCCCCGGCCCCGGCCAGGTACCGGCCCCGGGGGCCGCCCGCCGCAGCCCCGCCGCAGCCCCCGCCCCGGTGCGCAACAGGTGGCGGGGCCGGGGCTCGCCGGAACAATGCAGCCCTCGGCGGCCCTGCCCGGGCTGCGGGGCTGAGCCCCGTCCCGCCGCCGCCGCCCGGCCCCATGGCCCCGCAGCGCCGGCCCTGAGGGCGCCCGCCCGCTCCACAAGGTAAGCGCCCGGCGGGGATGCTCGCGGAGAAAGCGGGGTGTCCCGCTCCCTACCCCGGCTGCGGAATTTGCTCAGCCTCACTCCTTCTCGAAACTCCGGCCCACTCCATCCCCCCTCCTCCGGTAATCCTTTTAATGTCTGGCACGTCCCGGGAGGGCTCGCCCGCCCGCTCCCAATCCACAACGCGTCCGCGGAGCGGCGAACCCCCAGCGGGGGGATCCGCGTCCCCGACCCACCCTCCGAGCCCTTAAACCCCGTTTTACGGATGGGGAAACTGAGGCACAGGGTGGGGAGGGAGTCCCGCCGGCGACTGGCTGCAGAGTCTGGCCCTTAGTGGCAGCCCCAAGCCCCCCGACACCTGGCCCACCGCTCGCTCCTCTTCGGCAGGTACCGCCGGGGCCGGGAGGGGAGCGGGGGTCCGGCCGCGCTTCCCCCGCCGCGGCTGCCGCCCCCGGCCGCGCCCGCCCCTGCCGTCGGGGTTGCGGGTCGGCTTCGCCTCCCGGAGGCAGCGGGGCCACGGAGCGGGGCTGGGGGCTCCCCGCGGCAGGGGCAGCCGGCCGAGCGCCCCGGGGGCTGGGCGGGCGGTGGGGCCGCCGGGCCTTTCCCCTCTGTAGCCGCTTGTGCCCTCCTTTCTCTGGGGCGAGGACGTGCCGGTAGGGCGAGAGGAACCGAGGAGCTGAGACAGCGCCGCGCCCCCGGGCGCTCCCCGCCGCCGCCGGGCCCCTGGCCCCCCGGCCCCGCATCGGTGCCGCGATGGACCCCTGCTCTTCGCTCTTCAGCTACGTGTGAGTACCGGCAGCCCCAGCCCTCCCGCCCCGCGCCCGCAGCCTCCCCGGCTCACACCTCTCTCCCGCTTTTCCCTCTCCCAGGTTAATGCACTTGTTCGTCCTCTGCCTGCAAGCCCAGGTAAGTGCCCGCCGGGCTGCCCGGCTTTGTTCGCCCCGCGGGGGTCGGGGGTGCCCGGCCGCCGCCGAGCGGGTCGGCAGGGAGGGAGACGGGGAAGAGGAGCAGTTTAAAACCCAGGAGACAAAAGTTGCCAGGTTGTAAAAAACTGAGCCGAGGGGGACCCCACCTTTCCCGGGACGCAAAATAAGGTGCGGGGGACTCCTGCTGCGAGGCAGGGAGTACCGGGATTTCAAGGAAATACTCAGGGTTATCTTAAAGCAGCTTTAATTCCCGTTCCCCCGACATCTACTTACACCGTGGATACCCCTGTCCCTCTGCTCCGTTTTATTTTTCCCTCCTATGTTGTTTCATCCAAAAAAGTAAAGCACAATTAAAAAGAGGAAAAGAAACCCTGCAAAGCCTTCGTAAAAAGCACAGGTTTTGATTTAGCTTTAAAGTGTCAGACTTTAGCATCGCTGGTTTGTATCGGCAGAGACAGAAGTGACATGAATAGATTAAACATCCCGGGCAGAGCTTGTGCAACACCCGCATACCAGCAGGAATGTGTCGCTGGGAGCGGTGCGCCTCCAAACCGGGGTGAAGCCCCCACTCCCCCCTGAGATCACAGGTGCAGAAGTTTTGTTTAAAATGCTCTTTAAGCTACTTTTTAAAATTATTGTTATTTTCCTGGAAGCTTGGAGGGGGGTGGGAAATGGAGTTTCCAGCTGAAAAGTGAAGGGAACGGAGCACTGGGATTGTGCAGTTGTATAAAAACATAGCTGTAATATTTTGGAGTATGAGATGGAGACCAAATAGCAGCATGGCTAATGACCTCTCCTCCACATGGTACCCTCATCAGAGCTGGGGAGAGAATCCTGCTGCATTATCCAAAACCCGTCTATAGGAAACACACATGCACAGGCAGAAGCAGAGGGAGAGAGATGACATTGTCAAGGGGAGATATCTCTATAAAGCTGGCTTTGGGAGACCAGCGGCTTTTGCTTTTATTGTGGTTTTCTGTTGTTGTTTAAGACAGGAGGAAATCTTCCCATTTGACGTGGGGGTGGTGGGGGGTAGCCCCAGCCTTCTGATGTTGAAAGGAGCGATCTCCTAACATTTGCTCAGAATACATCTTTATAAATGTCAGGGAGCAGCGAAACTTTCCAGACTTAAAAGAGGGATTTGAGACGAGGGGGGAAAAAGAATTCTGTGCCAGCTCGCGAGCCGGGGCTGAGGGGGGAGCAGGTTTGGCCGCTCATGAAAATCATTTAAAGCCCAGGAGCAAGAGTGTCGGGTCTGGAGAGGATGGGCTCAGCTGCATCTCGGGGACTAAAGGGCTTGGTGTTCTGGGGCTGGGACGACCCTGTGCTGGCACCAAACAGCTGACTGGGGATGAGGGCTGTGTTTGCACAGGGAGCGTGTTGGTTTCCTTGGGTGGTTATACCACTAAATACCTGCACTGGGGTATGGTTCTCTTGTGAGTCTTATGCCTCATAGTTCTACCATCTCTGTGGACTTTGTGTTTGAAGAGCTTCAACACAGCTCTTCAGTAAGTGGGGTACTTGGGAGCAAATAAAGAGCCTGAGACCCAGAGGACAGGCAGCTGTTGGGTGTGTGCCCGGGGCAGCTGGAGCAGTAGTATGCTCCTGCAGAGTTCAGAGAGGTGAGGGATGAAAGCTTCAGCCCCTTGAGAGGGCAACATAGTGCCATCCTGCATGTCTCACCTTGATCCCCTCCAGTTCCCAGCCTTGATGCTCATCTCAAGGTACACCAGTCCCAGTCAGGACCCACTGAATCCTGGAGGGGCCTCCAGGGTCACCAAGCCCTGTTGTACTCCTGAGCTATCCGCACCACTGCTTAGCACATGTCTGGAGAGGGCACAGCTCTGTACAGGGCTCTGGTCACTGTGTCCCTGAGCTTAATGATCCTTCTCCTGGAAGACTCTGATGGCACAGGAGGCACCGCCGCGGTCCTGGCTCCTGGCCTCCCGTAAAGCCCAGCTGGAGGCCGGCGATCTCGGTTCAGCCCACTTGCCCCGCTGAGGAGTAGAGATTATAATGGTGTGTTGTATATTTTTTAATTTCCTAAAGGTAACTGTTCAGTCCCCACCTAATTTTACACAGCATGTGAGGGAGCAGAGCCTGGTGACAGATCAGCTCAGCCGACGGCTTGTCCGTACCTACCAGCTGTACAGCAGGACCAGCGGGAAACATGTGCAGATCTTGGACAACAAGAAAATCAATGCGATGGCAGAGGATGGGGATGTGCACGGTAAGGACACATGATGTGGGCAGGCAAGGGGGGAGCTGGGGAGGTGTTCGCAGCCCAGCGTGGCGATTGATGATTTCCGTCCTGTTTGTCAGCCAGAAATCGTTAAAATCGTTCGGCTTGTGGGGGCTTGTAAAAGGAGAACATAGGGGTCAGCAATCAGCAGCTGTGTGATTCAAGGTGAGGGCAGGTTCCCTGTGCCAAGGGAAGGGACCAGCTCTTGAAGGATAGGCTCTGCTTCTTTCCTTTTAATTCTTGGTTTGCACCTGACTCAGAGGGTTTGGGGCTGCGGCATCCTGAGCATCATCAGAATTTCATCCTGGCTCTTTGCAGGGATGGGAATCCCTCGACCTCCTTTTGGAACTGAAATGGAAAGAAAATTTGAAAAATAAGAGGCAGGGAGGAGAAAGGGGGAATGACTGCTTTGGGAGCCTTCCCTGAACTAGGACTGTTTAAAGCGGCATTTTCCTGTCCCATCCCTTCCTTTCCAAAACAAATCCTGAGCAGAGGGTCAGCGAGGCAGTCAGCTGCAGGCAGAGATGCTGCGGTGTCTCCAGAGACAAAGCAGGGACTCCGTAAGTGTGAGAGCTTGCGCTCTGCCACGGCTCCTCTGCATCACCCTGGCACCCCCTCCCCAAAACCTCCACCCTCTCCAGGGCAAGGGGACCAGTCCCTCTGCTGGGGACTCTCAAAGCCCAAATACTTTGATTGTGTGAGCTCCTGACATGTTGGGATGGTCAAATGTGGCACAGGGCTCAGTGGGGCCAGCGAGCCACGGGACCGGCTGCAGGAGGCCTGATCCTGTGCCCAGGGCAGGGAAGTGCCTGTGTTCCTGTGTGTTGTACATAGGTATCACAACTGTTTTTCTTTGGTATTAGCTGCAATTTCCCTTTCTTGCTTGGGTAGATCAGTAGAAACAATTTTTTTCTTTACCTTTCTGGTTTTTGGGGATTTTTTTCTTCATTTTGCTCTGGACATTATCAGTAAAAGCACAGTGCAGGTTCCATGTGATGTTCCATATATCCAGAATTAATCTTGTAAATGAATTATCCCCGTCCTGGAGCAGCTCTAGCTTGAAAGGGCAGTAGCTAATTTCCGAAGAGAAAAAAAAAATAAAAAAAAAATCCCATCTTGTTTTAGACCTCTAACGCCTGGATTTTGCAAAACAGTTAGTGCATATTTAAATAACAACCAGGTTTAAATACGGCCAGAAGGAAGGGACTGGTGGTGGCTTGAAAAACTCTATTAAAATGTAATAAAAAAAGGTTAAGCATTTGAAGAGCTAAGGAGGAAAATGAAGACTGATCTAAACCAGAAAGAGAACAAGCAGTTTTTCAGATGTAAAGTTTTAAAAGAGTTGCAAGTCTGTAAATGTTAAAATAGAGGTTCAGGATTGTTCTGTATGAATCTCTAGGGAGGCCCCCATGTCTGGAAGAACTATTAAAACGCTTCTTACTTTCACCTTTTTTAACATTTCCTGAATACTTTCTCCTCTTCGCAGTCCAGTTGGGGGATCAAGTGTGTCTCGCTGCATTTTTTCAGTATTTACGTAGCCACTTTCCCTTCAAAGTTTGAGCATGAAACATAATTTTACTGGGATAAATCTGTCACTTAAATGAAAGAATAGAGTTGAAAATGTTAAGCCTCCCCCCCTCCCCAAAAGAGGGAGGGAAGAAAAAAAAGACTCCCCCCAAATGTTATTTAGAAATCCACTTTTGCAGCAAAGATTCCCCCTCCCCAAGCCCTTCTTTCTGCTTTTTTTCTTTTTTTTCAGTCTCATTTTTGGGGGTGGGCGTGTAAAAGGGGTTGATTTATTTTTGCAGATGACCCCTTTCCCCACGCTGACATTTTTACAGCCGACTTAACATCGAGTCCAGCGTTTTCAGTTATTTGTCTTAATTGTCAATATTTGATTGACTTTTTTTAATTCTAAGGGAAGGCGGGCGGCCGGTGCAGCCCAGCTTGTCCCTCCCAGGCTGTGTCTGCCACCAAGAAAATCCCTGCCAGCTGCAGCTTGGCTCGACCCCACGAGTGGCTGGAGACACCGGCACAGCTCTCTGCCCACTTGCTGGTTGTTGTTCTGTGCCCAGGGTTTTCTGTTGGCTGGGGCTGGAGTTTGCAGGGTTCACGAGTTGCCTGGAAGGGTCTAGGGGTGCAAGTCCCTGGGGCCAGGTTGTCTTCATCCTCTGTGGATAAGGGGGCTGAAGAGACACATGGGCTGGGCTTGTGCAGGGCAGCAAACCCGTCTGGTGGCTGTAAATCACAGCTGCCCTTTGGGGGGGAAAAAAAAAAGAGAGAAAAGTCCAAAAGAGAAGCAATGTGCATCTTTAAAGCAGGGTTTTGTGCTCACTGGGGCCAAGGCCTCCCCACTCCCTCCCTCTTTCCCTCTTCATCCCTCCCTCTCTCCCTCCCTCCCTGCTCTTTCTATCTCTCAGAGAGAAAAATCAATTCTCCTCAAACCTTTTACTGCCTCCAAGATCAATTCCACCCCTTTCCCCAATATAGATAAATAGGGGGTCACTGTCTCAGTGCTTTGTTTGCAGAGTGCCATCGCTCCCGTGGGTGGTTTTTGGGGATGTGAGGTGCTTGTCAGGCTCTCTGGGCATTGATCAGCACAGCCTGGAGTTCGCTCTTCCCAAATTTCTTGTCTCTGGGTTCAATCTGTGCCTGCCTAGGAATAGGGGGATGTGAATGCATGGTAGCTTGGGGACAGGAGATGCTGCAGGGTGATACTGACAGGAGGGGGTGCCTGCATGCACATCAAGCTTGGCCTGCCTAACAGCACCAAATCACTTGGCCCCAGCAAATTTGGGGATGACCTTTCCATTGGTCAACTCAGCAGCTGCCAGCACTGCCTGCTTGCTGTCCCCATCCTTGATGCCATTGACCTCAGCAGCATCCATCATAAGAGGGATGTGGGGTTGAGGCACTGCAGAGAGAGAAAGGCCATTTTCCCCTAGCCCAGAGTACGATTTAAGCTCACTTTAGCTTATGTGTGCACCTACAGCCTCCTTCTGCCATTCAAAACATCCTCCTGCAGAGCCTCCCACTCCAGAGCCACACCACTGCCCTCACTGGGGCTCACTGGAGGCTGAGCATCCTGAGAAAGAGATGTGCAAGTTGCAGTGAACCGCAGTCCTGAGAAACTGAGCAGCCCCTGTGCAGGGACCTGAGAGGATAAATAAGGCACCAACGGACTTAAATCCATAATAAGAGCGGAACTTTTGTGGCCTGTCCTCTAATTGCCTTGTTGGGTAGCACTTGTAGTACTGTGGGCTGATGCTGAACAAGAGCTGATGGGGCAGTCACAGCTGGCTTTTCAGCACTGTGGGGAATTCTTTGGTGCTTGGCATAGCACAGACCTTTTGAGGTACAAACAGGTAGCCACCATCCCCATCGGTGCTTGCTCTGGGAACAGCAGCTGCAGAACCAGGAAGAAGGATGTCCTGTCCCCATCCTCCCCCTTCCCTGGGGATGGATGAGCTTTGGGCCTTGGGTTCCCAGGGTGAAGGCAGGGAGGGAAGGTGACAGGTCTATTTATAGGCGGCCCATCGACCCAGCGATTTGCATAGCTCCTTCGGAAGTCGATCGATGCCTCCATTAAAAAACTGAGACCAAATCAATACGCCCTCTCGACTTGTGCAAAGGTGAAAGGCATTAAAAGGGTGGCTGTACCCTTCACGCCTCCCCTGCCAGCTGCAAAGTCACTGCTCCTCCTGCAGCCCTGGCCTGGCAGAGGGACATGGAGCAGTGTCCCCTGGGCTGGGGACAGCTGGCAGCACACTGTGCATTTCCAGAAGGTGTCTGGTTCCTGCCCACAGGCACACCCAGACTTGCCTCAGTTTTCAGGGCAGCTGCCTTGTTCTCTGCCAACCAGCATGTGCCCTGCTGGCTGCCCTGCCTCCATCTGGGACTCCTCTGTGGCACCTGAACCACTGAGCCCTGTGGAGCTGGGTAAAACAGAGCTATTCCCCATCCAGCACAGCTTAAGATGGCAAAAGGACATGTCCAATGTCATGCAGGGACATAGGGGCAAGTTACGGGGTGGGGACAAGCTGTATCTTAACCTCATGTGCTGATTTTAGGGCTCTCTCTGGTCCAGCTGCCAGAGATCATGTGCCTGCAGTGCCCAGCATCCGGGTGCATTGCTGATGCCTCCACACCTGTGCCAGCCCTATCCCACAGCCCCTCTGACCTCCCTCCCTCTCTCCCCCTGCTGCTCTCCCCAGCCAAGCTCATCGTGGAGACAGACACCTTTGGGAGCCGTGTGCGTATCAAGGGGGCAGCCACGGGTTTCTACATCTGCATGAACAAGAAGGGGAAGCTGATTGGCAAGGTAGGGTGCAAGGGTACGGGCAAGGCAGGGCACTGCTGGGACACGGAGCGGGGGCTGCCATGAGAGCAGCAGGGGAACAAACCATCCCGCAGCCTGAGCGGGAGCAGGAGAGGTGGGCGGGTGCCGTGTGGGGCGCATTCCTTCTATCTCTCCGAACAAATAGGCGGATTGCTGGTCTATTCTCCACGATTACATGGTACAAGTGCCAGGAATGTTAAGATGCTCCATGGGGCTTGCCCCAAGGCCAGACCCCACCTCCAGCCGCTGGTTTGTCATGCAGCTTCTGTGCCTTGATGCCCCTTCCCGCCGTGGCAGGGCTGGATGTACAAAATCCCTCCAGAACAGTGATTACCTGCAAGGATTTTCCATGGCAGCTGCTTCCTGGGGGCTGCCCCATATGGGTTCTTCTCTAGTCCTGCTGCTCTCCATAATGGGGGAGCTCAGTTCCTGGCTACCCCATGCTTCCCCCACCACCTTCATCTGTAGGCACCATCACCACTGACCTCATGTCGCTTCTCCTGCCACTCAATGTTCCTCGATGCCCCTCCTGTATTAAAGAGCCCAGGGGGACAGGATGGGTGGGTGAATTGGGATGGAGAGTTTGTTTATGGTTACATCCAGGCACAGATGGAGGCAGAAGTTCCCTTGTGGATGTGGTGGAAGTTAAGGCTGGGACCAGCTGCACTGGTACATAAGCAGCAGTGAGCAGTTTTTGTGCCTCTTCACTGTGGCTTGTTAAGGAAAAACACATTTTGGGCAATTCTGACTTGTGGGAGAAGTGAGCCTTTGGTTGCCCACAAGCTCTGCAACCCTGCTGCCACAGTGAGAAGCAGCCCTCTGAGCAACTGCCTGTCACTTAAATCTCTGCTCCTGTCCCCTTCTCAGAGCAACGGCAAAGGCAAGGACTGCGTCTTCACGGAGATCGTGCTGGAGAACAACTACACGGCGCTGCAGAACGCCAAGTACGAGGGCTGGTACATGGCCTTCACCCGCAAGGGCCGCCCGCGCAAGGGCTCCAAGACCCGGCAGCACCAGCGGGAGGTGCATTTCATGAAGAGGCTTCCCAAGGGCCACCAGACCACCGAGCCCCACAGACGCTTTGAGTTCCTCAACTACCCCTTCAACCGGAGAAGTAAAAGGACTAGAAACTCCAGCTCCAGAGCAGGCCCTTGATGTGCCTGCCCCTGCCCCCTCTGCCTGCATCTCCTGGAGGATGCTCCTCTGAGCTTGGTGGACTATATGTAGAGACTTTCCCATATGGGTATTAAAACAAAACAAAAAAAAAAAGGGAGGGGGGAGGATAAAAATAAATTACCTGCTCTAGTTGTTGGTACTTTGGGGAGGGTGTTTGGTTTTTACAAAAAAAAAAAAGAAAAAAAAAAGACGAAAAAAATGAGAGAGACTCTATTTTTGTACTCCAGCTTTAAAAGTAATGAAACATTCAAAGACTGGTGAAGGGAGAAGAGCCCTTCACTTAGAAATGTTCTAGTCTGTTTGGGGTTGCGCTTTATTTTGTAAATTTTTTTTTTTGGTAGCTCTAGGGGGAAAGGAGTTAAAAAAAAAATGTTTAAAACAAACAAGCAAAAAACCATGGAAATCCAAATCTGGAAGCGATGTACTACTTAAATGAACTGAACTAATGCTATGCTTGCTGGAGAAGATGGAGAGGCTGGAAAACAGCTAAGATGCAGGGATTTATTTTAGAGGTGGTTGGAGGCCACCTAGGTGGTTTTGGCAGCCTGGGTGGTGTGGGGACACTGCCAGTGGGGCTGACTGTGACGCCTGGGGTGGGGACCACTGGATGCTTTCTTTCCTTGGATGTGCCCACTTCTTTGGCTGAGCAAGGGGTTGCTGGAAGTCGCATCCTTCTGAGAATGCTGCTGACTTCACAACTCTCAACTTACTTTTTTTCTCAGGAGGGGACAGGGGGTGATGGATTCCCCAGTGAAAGTCCTGAACTGACTCGGTACCTCTTACCCACACGAGCATCTTTGGCATTTGGTTTGTTTTAAAGTACTAAGGTACAGCTGCTGTGGAGCGGGCTGATAACTGGTATTATTTTTTTCCCCATGTGGAAAATGTGAACTTTTCACCAAAAATTGATATTTTTTTCTGTCTATATTTTTTTATGAGATGCAAGTTTTCATCCATAAAATTAAACAAAGTTTACAAATTATTGTGGAGCCATTTCAGGCTGTTTTGTTGTGATAATTCAGTATCTTGTCATAATAGTTGGTGCTTCCACTGCCGACCATCTCTTCCAGGTTTCTTCTTTGATGAGAAATACTGCTCCCCTTGCCCCCCTAGGAAAGAAGGGGGTTTCTTTCAAAATTTCTGTGTTGACAGAAGCCAAATTTTATATTTAGAAGAATGAAAAATCACAAAGGAAACATTACATCTCTTGAGCAAAATCCTCAGCCAGCCCTGCTCTGCACATGCTGCCCTGGGACTGTGACTCTCTCCAAAGGGTTAAACCAATTATTCTTTATGGGGAGGGCAAACAAAGACACTGGATAGGAGCCAGAACCAGGGGTGAATTTTCATCCAATCTTTTTTGATTGTTTGAGATTTTTCCTGTTTCCTTGAGGATTTTTGTTTTGTTTCGGTTGTGTACAAATTGAATATGAAATGATTGAAATATTTATTTAATATGTGCATTAAAAGTTTGTATTAGTCTAACTGAGCCTGATGCTTTCCAGGGAGGGGTTGGGGCTGGACAGACATATTGGAGAGGGATGAAAGAGGATGGCAGTGAGGTGCAGGATGGGGCTGAGGCTGCTGGTTGCTGTAATTTCCTTCCCAAGGGAACAGCTGTGGAGAGTGCTCCAAGATTTTGGACCCAGATGAGTCTTGTGGAAATCATAGTTTTCCTTGCAGCAAATTCCAGGTTTAATGTGCAGATGCCACCTTCTTGACATGTGGGAGTAAGGCCTACTGCAGGTTGAATGGGGACATAGTACAATGGAGCCTTGATCACTGCTCTCAAGGACGGGATGAAACTGCCCAAGAGAAAGCTGGTATTTGCTTCTCTCTTACCCAGAAGAGCTTGGGGCTGTGCAGAGTGGGCTGTTGTGTCCTGTCCTTCAGTGAATACTCAACCCTGCTGCAGTGCTGGGTCTTGCTTACAGGAGCTGATATGGGATTCAGATATGGAGTGGTTCTAAGGTATGGAAGCATGCAAGAATGAAACTGTGAGATATGTTAAAGTGTGTAAGTGTAGCAGCCCTGCAATGTGAGTTTTACCAACACAGGTGCCAGCCTTGGGTTTGTTGCAATGCTGATGGGGTGCCTGTGACCTAGTGCTCATGCTGAGACTGTGGGTTTGAGGCTGAGCCTTCCCCTGGCTGACACAGCAGCCTGGGCAGAGCTGGCAGTATTTGTCAATAATTTCAAGGAGGGAAAAGAAGGGACCGAGCACTTGGCCGTGCTCTGTACCTGAACATCGCTGCTGCATCACGGAGATCAGGGATGTTGCTTGAGCCACAGGACAGCACGGATGGCTTTTGTCTGACTGTTCCAGGAGGGACCCAAGGGCTGCAGAAGCCTGAGCTGGGACGAGACTTTGTTGTGGTTTACAGACTACAGGAATTAAAAGTGAATTGCTCCTGGCCTTTCCCCAGGCAGAGATGGTGTTTGATAGTCCTTAATGGTTGCTTTTCTTCCTTTAATTTGTCTAACTGTTTTCCTAATGGCTTTGTGAACATGGGTGAATTGGTGCCAGGTGCCTGCTCCAGGTACGGGTAGCAGAGGCACGGGACTAAATCCATGTCTCCTGTCTCGATACAAATGCCCAGCTATGGTAGGGAAGGGCACGGTGTGGTGCTCAGCCTCCAGTAAGGCTGTTCCCCCATCCCTGCCATCCTGGGGTGCAGACAAGAGCTGGAGCAGTGAGCAGCCAGCGCCCCGGCGTTTGAAGTGAGTATGCACACTCCTGTGTCCCTGCACAGCTCTGTACCACACTACCCCCCAAATCCTGCTGTCTGCTCTGCCACAGTGAAAGGCACCCAGGCCTGGCCTCTGGGAAGGGATCCCCAGCTCACTCGGTCCATGGTTAGTCAGCCACTTTTCATTAAAGGGCTTTGGAGTGGCCATGGAGCACTACATGTTTTGTTTATTGTTTGAATTTGTCTAACTTCTGCTCCTTTAGTCAACAAAGGTTGTTTCACCACTGCTTGGAAGATTAAAGAGCCCAGTTTTAGTAAGTTAATGAGTAAGTGAATTAATTAATGGTTTCTCATATCCTGTCTCTGTACTGATACTACTTAGTCCTTGGTAAGTCTGGAGGAGCTCATACTCTTCCTGAGTCCTGCAGGGTGCTGTGCATATGGTCCCCAGGGCTGGTGGCTTTCACCACCCCTGCAGGGAGGTGGGGACAGTCCCTGGTGATACCTGCTGTTCCTCCACAGTCACAGGAACCCTAGCTGCTATTTGAATGCCTAGGGTCAATCATCAACCCAGTAATCTGGGACTTTTTCTTCTTCATCAGCAGGTGTATGAACCAAGCTTGAGAATCACAGCCATGTAAGGGCCCTGGGGACTGTGAGGTGCTGAGATGGGGGCAGGACTGCAGGAGAGGGCTGGGGATGGGGGGCTTTGGGGATGGGTGTTTGCTTTTGTTAACTCATGCTGTTAGTGTGGGTGTTTTGGGCAGAAACCCCAGCTTTGAGCTAGCAAAGTCCTTGTGGTGGGCATGTGCCTGTTGCTGATGCCACCATTCCATGTCACCCTGCAGCTCCCTCACTGCCACCAGCTGGCTGGAAGGAGGTGACAGATGAAGCAGGAGAGGAACCTTGCTGCTCTGGCTGTTGGAGCAGGGATTATGGCCCCATCCTTAGCTCCAAGCAGTGCTGTGTGCATGTCCCTGCCTGGACAGGGCTCACCATGCGCTGCCATCCAGACACAGTGACAAGGCTGGAGTTGAGCAATGTTTGGGAGACTCTGCCTTGCCAGATCATGGGGAAGACCATCAGGTCCAGCCAGCTAACATAGGGTAAGAAGTAAATGGGCAACACCAGGCAGGAGAAAGAGCTGTTTTGAGATTAAATGCTGCTGTGGTTGCCCAGAGAAGCTGTGGGTGCTCCATCTGTGGCAGCATTGAAGGCCAGGTTGGATGGGGCTTTGAGCAATCTGATCTAATAGGAAGGTATCCTTGTCCATGGCAGGTCCTTTAGAACGAAACAACCTTTAAAGTGCCTTCCAATCCAAACCATTCTGTGATTCTATAGTAGAGAAACAGGGTACAGGCAGCAACAAATTGAAGTAGCAAGAAAAGGGGCATGTGCTGTCTGAGCAGGGGATGCACCAGGGCTTTATCAACCAAACTCCAAACCTTTTGGCTCATGCTGTCTCTGCTTCCACCCCTTCTCTCAGTTTACAACTTTTCCATGATGTCTGCTTGGATAAGGGTGCCCACTGAGCTGGGTGGGCTGTAGGATGCTGTGGCAGGGCTGGAGCTTGCCCAGGCTCCTTAGGCAGGCTTTAGCTTGGGAAGGACGACTGGGCTGTTTGTTTATTGCATCAGGCTCAGCTTTCAAACATTTCCCTGCCATCCCCCTCCCCCTCCTTTAATTAATTCTGGGTAAGAAGTTCTGGCTTTATTGTGCCACCGAACTGAGGGCTCCCTGTGGGAAAAGTCACACCTTCTGAACAGCTTCTGATACCATGCAAATGAAGGACAAGTCCAGGAAACGCTTTCATCTCAGACCTGTCCAGCCCCCTGCCCATTAATTACAGACATTTCATTTGTGTGAGAGCAATTCCTCTCGGGGAGGGGGCGGGGGTGGCTGCAGCTTGTGGATCATCTCAGTCCCCCTCTCTAAAGACTCCTCCTTGGAAGGGATTTATAGCCAGAAACAGGGATGCTCAGGGACTCAGTGGGGGATCTCATATTTTGGCCAAACCAAACCAAACTGGCTTGTTGGTGGGCTGTATCCTGCCAGCAGGGAGGGCTCAGCACTGCTCCATGCCCTGCTCCACACCAGCAGGCTCTGGCTGTGGAACCAAGTGGAGCATCTTAGAGGGAGACACAAGGTGGAGCAGAAATGAGCTCAGGGCTGTCACAAGGCAATGGCCCTCCAGGGCCAGGAGCTCATGAGATAAATTGCTTTGGGCAGGGTGCCCACAAAATGAGTCTCACATATGGAAACAACCTTCTGTGCTGCAACAGTACTCAACATGTGTTGAGGGCCAGCACCATACTCTGACAGGGCACAAAATCTTCTCGGCCACACAGACCAGAGCCGATGCTCCTTTTGAGCCTTGGTCCCTCTCTGCTCCTCTCTCCTTTCCACACAGCTCTTCTGACCACGGGGTGCAACCAAAGACGCCTCCAGGCTGGTTCCTGTTTTCCGGAGTCTGATGGGGAGTCTTGAGTCCAGACCCTGGAGAAGGTGCAGAGAGAGGGGATGTGGAGTACAGTTTGTTTTCACAGCCAGTTTCCTGGCCATAGTAATAACACTTAGCACTTCTGTAGCACCTGGGATGCTCCAAGCACCTACACATATGCTCCTCATTACCACTCTGCTTCCCATCTGCAGCGTTTCTGCCCCCTCCCCACTCATGCCTTACAGCACTGTCAGTTCTCCCTTAGAAATGGGGCCGCCCTCCAGTTCCCGTGGCTTTGCTGCAGAATACCTTTGACGGCTAAGTTTGCTGTTTGCCTTCCTCCTGGACAAGGATGTGCTGTGAGCTCTGGTGTTGACAAGCCATGGGCCCAGGGATACACAGCCCCTGTGGCTTGGTGCACCAGAGGAGATGTTGGAGGAATATTTGGGACTGGGCTAATGGGAACCTGCAGCCATTGCAGGGTCAAAGTCAACATGGAATTGGTGCCAGGCTCCAGTAAAACTTCTTGTCCACCCACTGGCCCTGTACCACATCAGCTGCAGGATAAGAGAGGGTTCCTGTGTGGATCAGTTGAAGGTTGCAGCTGTTACTCCAGGTTGCCTAATGGCCCAGGTACTGTGCAATGAAATGCACTTCAGATTTGCTGTTCTGGGAGCAAAGGGGATGTTCTTGGGCTTCATGTGACTTACAGCATCTCTCCTATGCTCATAACAGCTGTAACCTGGAATGTCCTTCCAGGTTGTGTGGTGTCCAAGATAAAATCTGTGGCTACATATCCCAGGATCAGAGCCTGGGGGAGGCTTGGCTGTGTTGGGAAGAACCACTCCAGCCACATTCAGGTATTATCACTTTGCTAAGGTTGTGCTGCTGTTTGTTGTGGACTGAAAATAGGAGGCTGAGAGCTGTCAGAGCCTCCCCAGTTTGGTGAATGCCTGATCTGTGCCACTGCTCCTATCCAAGCCCTCTGTTCAGCCATGACTGTGGCACTGTGAAAGGTTCCTGCTTCCTGGGCTGGTTTCTCCTGCCAATATGGCCAGTAGTGTTTTCTAAATTTTTTTCCTCTCAAAGATTCATAGCAGAGGAGGAGGAAAAAAAATCTCAGCCTTGCTCCTTCTGTGATTATTTTGCAGACTCTTTCTGCTGTAGTAGTAGTACATCTTGGTGGCTAGAACTGCCGCTATTATGAGCTGCTCCCAGAGTAAGCAGCAGCCCTTGTCCCAAAGAAATCATGTTTCCTATGGTCAACTGTAGCAGTTGACCTATGGTCAACTGTGCCATAAGGTGTCAAGATAGACGTAAGCACAGGTCTAGTTGCTTAAGCAACTAGCAAAAGAGGATCCTGAGATGGGATTTGAAGGAGATCAGGAAGGTGTCCCTGTGGAAGTTCATAGCACACATTAGGAAAACTCCAGTAACAACATCCAAAAAAAAACAACCCTAAGAGCCTGCTGAGGCACAGGATGAGACCCAGCCTGTACCTCCATAGAATTTTGACTATCAAGATGTGAAATGGGACCTTGAGTGCTGGCTCTGCCTGCTCAGGCCCTGGGCTGTGGCTGTGCTCCCTATCTCCCCGTGAGAAGCAGAAGCCCAGCTGGGAGCCAGCCCTTTGGTAATGGCCTGCGAATTTCCCTGGACTCTGTTAATTGCCGCCTGGCTGCTAGTTACAACTCCAAGTCAATTGCTGGGAGTGTTGGGCCCTGCAAAACAACCCCTTGAAATCAGCTGTTAGCCCAATTAACAACCAGTTTGGCTTTGGTTCAGGCTGTTAACCATCAAACAGCTAACTGCTGCTAATGATTGATTTCTTAGCAGTTGGGGTAGCAGTGGAGGAGCAAACCTGTGTCACAAAATGCCATTAAAACCAAAATTCTGTGAATGCATCTGGCTCAGGCAAACATTTGAGTTGTCCCACAGCAGTAGAGCAGGCTAGGGGATGAGCAGCATTTTCACCCATTTTGATTGAAGAAGGGGTTATTGGCATGTGTTGGGATGAACCGGCAGCCACCAGAGTGCTGCTGTCACCACACAGTGCTCCAGGAAGGTAGCCAACACTCTCTGTAGGGCAACCACTGGTACTCATGGGGCATCACAGCATTCAAGGCCCCCGTGGATGGGACTTGCTTGTTGTTTAGTTCTCTTCCACAGCTACTGTTCCAGCCAGCAAACCTGCACAGATTAGTGTATCTTGTTTGGATGTTCACGTGTTTCCACAAACCACCTTTTCTCTCTGCACCACCAGCTGGGAGCTTGTACAGGGAGAGCAGCTCCTGTCAGCATCTGCCAGCCTGGGATGTTTCCATAGCAGCCTGAGACACCGTGCTTGCTAGATGACAAGGTAGACACCTCTGCAGGTGTGAGTATCTCTACAAAAACTATAAAATACTCTTTGGGTCCCAGGGTTCAGGCACGGTTTGTTTAAGACTGCTGTCCAGGTCTTCATCCATTTCCCTCCAGTTTCAGGCCCTGGTTCTCCACTGTGCCCTGACAGGCTGGTTCAAACACATTGCTGGTGTTACATCAAGAGCTTTTTCCCTGGGGATATTTTCCCCCTGATCAAAGTGTCTGATTCAAGCTGTAGCATGTTTGGGGAGGAGGAAGACAGCCACCTGTTAAGGAAAGACTTTGAAAATGTAGGGGATGCACTGCAGAGGTTGACTTTGTGAAATGTAAGCTCCAACAGTGCAGGGTGAGGAGTGAGCACCTTGATGAACAACACTACGGTGGTTGTGCTTTTGTGGGTACTCAGGGGCCTGTGGTCCTGCTAGGGCCTCAGCTCTGAAGGCTGAGCTCAGTTTCTGAAGCTGCAATCTGGTGCTTTTCAGCAGGACACGTGCTCCTGAGACCCATGCAGATATTTCAAAGATCTTGCTGCAGGGTTCCTCTAAGTGCAGATCCGGTTCTCCCTGGAGACATGCTTTTCCTGTCCTTTCACCGCAAGTACAGTCATCCCACATTCCCACAAGTACATAACCCTGCATGGTGCATGTTTTCTGTAATCAGGGGTATTAGATCCCTGGGCAAACAGGACAAAGTTGCTTATTTCATCAGATACCTGCTGAAAGAAGCTGTGTTCTCTCTCACATTTGGATTACCTTGCCACCCATACTGGGGAGGCTGGGTTGCAGCTGAGACTCCCCCCATTCCAGGCAGCACGTGTGCAGTGAGCCTCTGTATCTGAGAGATCAGTCAGGGTTTCACCTCCAGTCTGTACAAGAAGAAACTGGTTCTTACAAAAATAAAAATGAGGAGTTTGGGGTAAGCAGACAACCCAGTTTTCTTACTCATTGGGTCTGTGAGCGAATGTTTTACTTGCAGCTTATGCATTTTACTGGGCTGAGTAACAGCAGTCCCAGTCTGTGCATCTTCTGGGTGTCCCATTGCCCAGAGCTGCTGCTGAACACATCCTTCCAGGTGGTGCTGATGGGTGCCCCTTGCCTGCTGGAGATGGGTGAGCTCTGCCTGCTCAGACTTTTTGTATGCCAGAGAAGGTCAGCTATAAACAGAAATTATTGGTTTTGTTGGGGGCTCTTTTTAGACATCAAAAATGCTCCATCATCACCAGGCTGGTTTAGCTTTCAGTAGCCAGTGCAAACAGAGCCAAACCCTCAGCAGAGAATTTAGCAAGAGAAGTGGCACAGACTTTCCAGAGCTATTCTGCCAAAGTATCACATCCTCATTCCTCCTTATACTTTGTGCCACAGCAGTTGATGTTGCTCTGGGCTCTGCACAGACACAGGGTGAACACAGAGGAGCTCCCAGCTGGAGCTGAAAGCAAGTGGTGTAGCCCCACTTTAGAGAAGGTGTGGGGGAAATTAGTGAACGAAAAGATTAAGATCCGAAAGAAATTCTGGCAGAGCTGCAAATCAGCTGAATCAATCTGTAAGAGGCCAAGAAAAGGTATGGCAGTAGTCCAGTGGGAGAAGCAATGCATATATGAAATAATCTGAGTTATAAATGAGGTATAAAACCACAAACCTGATTTTTTTCTAAACCTCATGTCCGATCCCTCAGCTTTGACTGAAGATTGGACTCTATCCTGAATGCTGACTGGATTTGTACATCAGCAGATTTCAAGGTCATGGGGAATATTCCAAATGTTTGTCCCAGTCTTCTGCCGTACTCAGATGAGAGAAAGCTGCTCAGTGCTTTCTGTGTGAAAGTCACAGTTCTTACTTAAGGAACAGGAAGGAAGGATATTCTGCAGAGACTTCATATTGCAATATTCTTTGGCATTTTTGGCCTAAAATAACTAACTTCAACTTGCAGCACTTGATTTTGCCCTCTTCCAGTTTGCAGTGCCATCCCACCTGACCAAGTTTCTCCAGGCAGAGCAAGTAGGTTTTCCAGGTCTCTCTGAGCTCTTACAGGGATTTTTTTAAAGCTGATTCCCATCTGTCAATATCTCTTGTGAAGTGCAGCCAAGTGTCTTGGCCTCAGCATCTGGTGATACAGTCTGGTGTTGGCTTGGTTGTGTCCAGGACCTTGAGAGGAGAAAAGATGCAGCTGCCACACTGCTCAGAGCTGGTGTTTTCAAAGAGGTACTTGCAGGGACTTGCAGAGCAATTGAAACCAATCATGGAGCTGTAATCCTCATTCAGATGGCACCACTATAACTCCAGTCTCCTTTGAGGGAGAGAGACATGGATGGTCCTCCCAGGAGGTGCAGGTAAAGCAGTTACAATCTCCTGACACTTACATCCAGCTGCAATGGCCATAGCACATCTCTATGGCAAAGACAGCATTCATTTTATAATGAAATCTCAATTGCTGGATCTTGTGCCTTCCCAGGAGGACTCCATGTCCTGTCATCTAAATATTGATGTCTGATCTATTTTTGCTCTCAGTTGTGATGGTCTTTCCTCCAATTTCACTGGAACCACTGTGGATAAGTTGACATGTGAGCAGAAGGTGGTTTGACCTAATTATCCTCCATGCCTATGTCTGCAACTCTCTCACACTAAGCCAGCACAGTGACAGCGTGAGAGCAGTTTTCATATACCCAAATGTTTTGGCAGAATCTGTGTTTTGGGGACTGGTCACTGACCCCAGATGCTGTCCCACGGCACTTTTGAGGAGTGACCGAGATATAGAGGGGCACAATAGGGCAGGAAGTGCTGTGCAAACTGCAAATTCCCGAGGCTATGGCTGTGTCTTGTGGCAGTATCTGCAGCACCTGCTGCTCTGACCCAAATCCCACCACTGTCACAAGCTGGTTAATTATAAGAAAAGCTCTTTCTTACTAATTGCTGCTGGCTGGTAAAGGGGCATCCCCAGCCCTAAAGGACTGGTGGGATCTAGAGCAGAGAGGGGTGGTTGCTGACATGTGCTGAGCCCTTGCAGCCTCCATTGTGGAGCCTGAATGTGTCTGCACTTCACTCCCTCTCAGAGTGATCACTGCAAGGAGCTGAGAGTTTCACCACCTCCCCCTGCAGAGCTGTGGGTTTGCTGTGCACTTGACACCGGTGCAGGGGGATGACTTGCGCTTGACGAGTGTCCCCACCACAGCAGCCGCCTGTCCTTCACCAATGGTCCCCTCCAACCTCCTTGTAAGAGCTGTGGATTCCCAGAATGAGGCTGAACTCCAGGGTGGTGCAGTGTGATGTGGAGGTGGCACCCCCAGGGGCCGTGTTGCCAGCTGGTGAATGTGACAGCCTCCAGGCCATTATGGTCCCAGACACTACAGTCACCAGCTGGGCCTTCACAAATCAAGTCTGGGGCTCCCTTGGGGAGCCAGTTTGCCTTCAGCATCAGTAAAGATTAGAAACTTCCCTACAGGTAAGAGAAAATTAAAGCTGAAATTTCTGTCCTGATGGTGATACTCTGTGAGCTGGGATTTCAGACATATCCGCAGTGCTGTGACAGGGGATCACATTACACGTGGTGTGGATGGGGCATTTCTTTTGTGTATTTGCTACTTATGGTGTGGAAAGCTGATGTGACCAAAGGGACCAACAGCAAAGGGGACAAAGCAGGCAGGAGTGTGGACAAGTCCTACATGGAAAAGCAGAAGCAGCCAGACTGGCCAGTGGAAGGGTGAGGAGGGGCTTTGGATCGCATCCTATGCTCCCTAAAGTGCGTGTCCTGGGGATGAATATCTGTTGGAAGGAGAAGGAAGATGGAGCCAGTTAGTGAAGCACATAGGCTTTTAGTCCTCTTGTCACTCAAGAGATGACAAATGTGGAGTCTGCTATTGAGACCAAGTGAACCCCTAACAGTCTGCTTCAAGGGACTGTCACTTAGAGAAATGGCAGTGTGACACAGACAGCTATTTCATGGCTACTTTACTGGGCAGCACCCACTGCTCACTGTTCCTCTGCTGCCTGTTCCACCCCAGAGCCAGGCTCACCCTGTGGCAAGCTGGGATGACCTGGCCATAACCTGTCCTGATGAATGATCCAGAGGAGTTGCACTGACTTCCTGGGGGAGTTGTTGGATGCTGAGATCAGACTCTGCTCTGTGTCTGGGCAGCATCACAGGCACTGGTGGGCATTTATGGATCTGGCCTTCCCCATTGGTGCCAGTGCAGGAAATCTCTGAATGTGCCAACTTGCAGGATTTTATGCATAAAATGGATAGTGCTGCCACTGCTGTTGTCTGGAGCTGGTTTGGAGCTGTTACTTGAAGATGGCCATGTAGGAAGCAGCCATGATACAAAAGGTTGTAAATATAGAGTGGATGCCAGTGGGGCATGAAGAGCTCAGGATGGGGAAGAGGACAGTCATCAACATGGCACAGAACCCTCATCCCCAGAAACCTTACTGTGTTGCTTCTTGCCCTGCTTTAAACCTATAGAGAATCTGTGGATGTAAGAACTCTGAAAATGTTTGTATATTATTTCAGGAACATTCACTGTGGGGAAGAAAATCTTTCCCTACCAAAGCTGTGAATCCTTACCTCTGCCAACAGCTTGTGCAGAGAGGGCTCAGCCCTAGATAAGATGCAAAGCAGCAGGTGAACATCAGGATGCTGCTGGACCATAACGCAGACTTAGCTGCAAGCTGGGTGCACCATTTACTGGTGTGAGCTGTCATGGAAGGCAACAGGTCTCTGGAGTTATTCTCCTGTATTGAGCTCCTAGGAAATGTCTGACCTTCCTTGAAACCAGAGTACGCAGAGCAGCCTGCTTACCCTCAGCAGTGATGTCTGGGCAGGAAGCTCAGATGTGAGCGATGAAGGCAGCAGCTTTGCTGAGGAAATGCATTTAATTTGATCTACACTGCAGTTTCTGTTGGAAAAAAATGTTGATGCAGTAACATTCTGCACAGTTACTAGGGGTGGATTAAAGGTCATAATGATAATGTAGCATGCTGAATTCACAGGTGGCAGATGGGAAGAGTCCAAGATGAACTGGGGAAGTCTCTCTGAAGTGTCTTCTCCGCAGCTTTATTTGTTCTACTCAAGAACTGGGTTTGTTTCTCCTTCCTAGGAGGTTTCACTCTTGCCTGGACACTTCTGCACACTGGGAATACTTGTTGGGATACGGCACCTGAATCCTTCCCCCATGCTTTAAGTCACGGGGTGACCACTTAGCATGGTGGAGCAGAGAAGTCTACTGATTGGGATGCAGAGATGGCTGGACAAACACAGCCTCCAAGAAGCAGTTCCCTGGGCACACAGATGGGTCTTGCTGCAGAGCATGCTCTTGGGAGAGGGCAAGAGCAGGTGTCCCTGTCTGCTGCAACTTTTCAGTTATCTGAGGTGATGGAAGTCTTCTGTGGAACACAGCAGGTCTGTGTCAGAAGCATTTTAAAGCACTGTTCCCAGAGTGATAAAATTCAGCACTGTGCATTGGGAGTATATGTGTCTCAGTGGACAGTGGAGAGCCTCACACTTTTCAGCTCACGACATGGGATAACTGGCCGACCACCCGAGCTCCTCCTGCCCCCTGTATAAAACAGAGCTGGTGCCAAATCACTCCACAGGTCACTGGAAGTTTAATGCAAGTTTCCCAGAGGAGCATGCAGTGGAGGATGTTGGTGTGCAAAGCATTGCTGTTTATTTCACCGTTATCACCCAGTGGGGAAAAAGGCAGGGTAGATTGTGGCATCCACTGAAATGTCAAGGGAAAAAAAAAAGCCAACTGCCCAGCAGTGAAATCACCCTGTCCTGCAAGACAGACAGACAGACACCCCCCTCGCCCCCCCAGCCCCCTCCCGTATTTTGTTCTCTGTCCCAGCAGAGGGAGCCCGAGTTTATTAACAAATCCCGATCCCGGCGATAGCTGCTATCAAGGTGGTGCCAAACACCGGGCAGGATTCTGGCTGCTGGAGGAAGGCAGCAGAAGGAGTAGAGGTCTAGCAGTGATGTTGAAAGCAGGGCTGTGTTTTCAACTAGGGAAGCAAGCGAATGGTTAGCCAAGAGGGCCCGCAAGGAACTCTGCTCCTGGGACACTGCAACCATGTCAAGAGATGGATAGCCTGAAGCAGCCAGCGGATATGCTCATTGCATGGGGAAAACATTTTGCATCAACAGATTCAGCAGATCCACACTATGATGAATGAATGCAGTTTAATTTACTTCAAAGGTTATCTGAAGGCAGTCACTAACCTGTGTACCTGCACTTGTGCTGGGCTGTCCAGTTTTAATCTTGTCATCTGGACAGCTCTCCCAGTAGTGTTGAAAGCCATTGACCAATGTGGTGCCAAATCCACAGCTGTTCCCATTTGGTCTGCATGGAAATACTATATAACCCTTCAAGCACAGGACAGTGGCCCTGAGCCACCTAGCATGAGCTTTTGCACTGGTTTCCCTTGGTTTTGAAGGCTCTATATTAGTGCACAAAGAGTTTAGTTGAAGGTGCAGGAGAAGTTTTAGTGAAGTGCCTTCTCAGAGCTCATAAGGATGCCCTAAGTATTCTCTACTGATAATGTGTGATGAAATGGTTCTCAGGGAGACAGATGATTCCTGGCTATGTGTTCTTTTTTTACAGCCAGCAGTTGCACTGATACCATGGATGCATACATGGGTACAAGATTATCTGGGAGAAAAATGGTTGAGTGATTGGGGTGTGGGAGGGTCACAGATAATTTTAGGCCAAAACCAAAAACCATTAATATCAATGCAAAACCCCTCATTAGCCTGAGCAAGCACAGAGATTCTTGTTTTAGAAGCTGAGTAACAAACTGTGACATTTTAAGAGCCAGGGATGGGAAGGCGAATGACTCGGGCTGCACTTTACAGAAAGCAGCAGGCAGATATTTTCCGAGGCAACTTTTAAAAGGAAGGTTAAATTTCTCCAAGATAAGGAGAGCTCCAGCTCCCTGGAATGCATCACGACCCCCCCTCCTCCCCTCCCCACCTCATCCTATGATAACAGCTGTTGTGTTGGAAACCTAATGCTGATGAAAGAGTTAAAGGCTGGTTGATGGGCAATATCGGTGACACACCTCTGAATTGAGCATACTCCTGGAGTGAGACTGCGGACTGGTGTTACTCAATGAATAGAGGCCACTCCAAGGGAGTTTTTCCTTGAATAGAATGGGGTCAGGGAGCCGCTTTGGGGAACAATGGTTGCCACCGGCTAGCTGAATTTCTTACAATCACACACCATACCCCCTGATCAAATAGCTCCTTTGTCAGTCTGATATAAAAACATGTCATACAATGATGATCTGGAAGAATGACAAGAGCTGGCCTTTCAAAGAGATCAGAAGGGCTTGTTTTGCACAAAAAGAGCCCCCATCAGAGTCAAGACAGAAAAAAATGGAGAATAAAAGGGGATGAATGGAAACAAACAGCAATAACAACAACAACAGAAAAGAGGGCAAGTTGGAAACTTAGGTCTGGCTTGTTTCACAGCATCCCATATCCACAGCAGTGCAGCACGGTCGAGTTGAAACTCTTTCAGTATGGATGTGGATGTCAGATTGTGCTGCCATTGGGTTCCCATTGTCATTCTGCACTGGGACAGAAGAAATTGCTGGATGGGAAAAGGTCACTTGGCCCAACGAATCATCTCCCTGCCCCCCTGAAAATGTCTCAACACCATCTCTCTCCTTTCTCACTGTAGTTCACTCCTTTGCCTTTTTAATTAATACAAGGTTCATCTGCTGTCTTTATGATCCTGTACATAGTTCAGATTGCTCAGAAAGCTATTCTTGTCCATCTGCTTGTGTGAGCTGGAAAATGTCTTTATTCTCCCCTATTACCTTGTTAACTTTAATACTTTTTTTTCTTGACGTGTATACTCTGTTTTCAACTCTCTTCCCAGGATTTTCAGAGACATAATTGGTGTTCTGGAGGGACAGAAAGAGTTTTTCCCCAAAGAATGTTTTAAGATGTGCAGGGAAGTGGATCCTTCTGTGCTACTTGCAAGGGAGCTGCATTCCTACAGTATCTGTTCCAGGAGTCCCAAGAGATGGCATTTACACACAATCATTACAATTATTTGAAAGCCATAAAAACTCAGCAAAGCTGGAAATAGACAACTAAAGCTGCCAGGCAATTTCAACACCTAAAAATGTTTGGAAAATGTGTATTTAGATTTTAATCTGGTATTATATAAAATAAGAAGTCAGAACAGTCAGAAGAAATCACAGTATGTAAAAGATTGAGCTCTTGGGAAACTGCTCCTGAAAGTATACTTACAATAACAACACAACAAAGCTTTGCCCTGCTTAAGTTTTTTATACATATATATAAATATATATATATACATTTTAACCACAGCATTTTATCTAAAGAGAAATAAAACTCAAAAAACATTGCTAATGCTTCCAAGAGTTTGTATGATTGAGCACACAAACCGGGAGGTACTTTGCAGAAAGGATAACTTCATGCATCTTTTTTTACCTCCAAGAAAAGTATCTATTATCATCTAGGATTTCTTAATTTTACAGTTTTACTTGCCCCTTTCTGCAATTTTGTACAGAATCTGTTATACTCTTATGCATGTTACTCAGCATATGTACATTTTAAAGAAAAATATTAGGTAAACTCTATTTACAGAATACATTGTTTTTTAAATGCAGAGAATATTTATAAACACACACACAACACTGACATGTGTAAACCAAATAGAATTGATGCTGAGTTGAATGGCTAAGCTCTTAAATTCCTTTACCTAAAAGTCTATATAGCATAAAATTAGGGTTATAATTAATCACCTTTTCTCCTGAATAAAGGTCTGAAGAGCTAGCTGAAAATAACTAGGCCACATTCTAGGTGCAGGGAAGATTAGGATACAGGTTACTGTAAATTCTGGATAAGTTAAGTTTCAAGACTGTTACTACCAGTGTATTTGAGATGGTAGAGGAAATACAGGACACACTGTGCAGTGCCATTTGGGAATTAATTCAGAATTGTAGATTAAAATTTACACCACACTGAAACAGTGCAGAGAGTAGATGAGACACAGCACATGTAGTGTTAGGAGTCAGAAACTAGACATGGGGAAAAGTATTTAGGCACCTAAATAAAATGTTTTCAGTAGTCTTGAGCACCCAACAGTGAAATCTGCTTGATTTTCAGAACTAGTGACAGACATATGACTTTTAAGTTTGTCAGTCTGAAAGCCAGGTTTTAGTGCTTGTACTTATGGTTCCTTCAGCCTCCATCTGGAAACCACAGGTAGCAAAGAAGGTAAGAATTCAGTTTTCAGATGGGATGTACCTGCCTTGAGACTGGCTGTTGACCTGAACTGAACACCTGGTAAGTGGTGAACAGGTTTCTGCAGCATTGGTTTTGATCCAGCTGCCCTTACAGCATCCCAAGACCTCATCATTTTGTGATCAAGTGGGGCTACATGAGAAGGAGCCCTTGGCATGCCATAACCTGCTGGCTGGACTTGACAAGCCCACTTTGGCTGGGAGAGTGTTATGCATGTCCTAAGGGACAGGCTCTGGTCCACTGGGTGTGATAACCACTTGGTGATAACCTGCAACTTCATAGCACCTTTATTTTTCTTACTTAAACTATTTTGAAATTGTGTTGTTTGGCTTTCACTGGACATTTCTGTTTTGTGGTTAGTCTTGGTAGCTGGGTTTTCTTTATTATGGAAGTTCTGGATAGGTGGATAATTTCTGTGTGTTCTCTAGGTGACACCCTGCTTCAAAATAAAGCAGCATAATTCTGTTAAAACACAGTGAAAACTCCTGTTTACAGCACCTTCACATCTGGTCCTGAGACTCTGGACAACTCTGGGAAAGAAAAAAATATGTTAAGGTTACACTCACTGTGGAATTAACAGTTTCAAAGATTGAAAGGCATAAGAGCCAGCTTGCACACACATCTTAATTTTGTCCCTTTTTCAACAGGCTGTACAGTCAAAATTTAAGTGACATTTCTGTCTTCTTTGGGCCACTGGCTCTGCTGTGCTGAATCTCACCTGTTCAAGTTTCCAGTGAACCTTCTTGCATTCTCCTCCGGTTCTTACCCTGCAGTTATAACCTCAGTATTGGGAGCAAGCCTGGAAAATTTCAGAATGAAAACTGAAACCTTCCAAAAGGTAGGAGCAAATAAAAAACAGAGGATATTAATATAGCAACAGCTGGACTTCAGCTTTAATAACGTATATTTTTTTAGAGCACGTAGCAATTCAGATCAGACAGAGGCATTTCTGTGTGCTCCTGTTAAATCAGGTCTTTTGCCAATAACACAGTGAGAGGCTGGTACACTCTATTAAAATATTAATTACCAAGCCCCTTTCTTTTGATGGGTCTACTAAAGATACTTCAAATGGATATGTGAGAATTGATCAAAGATTCTGCAGGTTGTTGCCACTGCTCACTGGGCATTTCAAACCAAAGGAGAACCTGACTCCCATGAAAAAGATACTGTGTTTTTACAAGCAATAAAAAAACACTGGTCACTTGATTGCTATGGGGATGGATATAACTAAACCGGGCTTTCTTAAGGCAGAGAGAACGATCTAAGAGAAACAAAAAAAGACATGGGAGAGGGAGGGAAAGAGCGAGCAAGAGAGAGCTGAATTGATTTCAGTCTGTTCAGGTCTAGCTGGAAAACACAATGCAGTGAAACGGTCCCTTAGTCGGCAAGCTTCTTTTCCTAGTTTTTTCCCATGGTTTGAAGTGGAGAGGGAGGGATGGTATTAGAAAAAGTGTGTATGTGAGAGAGAGAGAGATGGCTGTAGGAAAGGCAGAGAGATGAGAGACATCATTTGGAAGGATGTAAAATAGTCCTTTCCTTCTGGGGGTGGAAAACTTTGATGTCCACATCTCTGGTTTTAAAGTGGCAGTGTCAGGTTCAGGCTGAAAGGTTCTGATATTTGAATCTTTGTTCTTGCGCTCAGGACTTTGCCTGTGCACACACCTGCACATCTAAACACCTGCCAGGGCATCCACACAACAAATGGGTCCTACACTTCAGAGGGACAACAGAAAATAAGCAAGGAGATGGCTTCACTGGTTCCTTGTACAGAGACTCATGCTGGAAAAAAAAGGCACATTTGTATGTGTGTGCATGGAAAAAGACATAACCAAAAGGGAGAAAGTGCTGTGGGCTGTACCTGCCTTAGAAAGCTGTTTTCCTCCTGGCATTACTAATGCAGTTATTAGGCTCAGAGTGTGTTAAAGGCTCACAATGGCTATACAGATGAAGAAGCACAATCACATCTGAGGAGAATAATCTGTGAGAAGCACTGTGGTTTGCCAGGTTTCACCATACTAGTAAATTCAGTTTCAAGAGTTACAACCTATGACTGTTAATCAGAAGCCTTTTCTCCTCTGCAGGGGCATGGACATCTTTCCCAGCCTGGATGTTTTGTCCTTGAAATGCATTTCAATATATTGCTACTAATAATTCAGGCATACTAACAATGGTAAGTCCACTGCAAACTGGAGGAAAAGAGAAAGGACAAAATTTAGCACTCGTGGCAATCAAGTGAATTCTGATAAGAGTTGATCCAGTGTTCAGGTGTCTCTTTCTCCTTTTGTCCCTGCCAAGAGCAGGAAGGTTTGTGCTCATGGTGGAGTTGAGAGGGCTCATGCTCTGCTGGGTAGCAAGCCAATCTCACTTCAATCTGCACCCAAAAACTACACCATGTGCTAACAGGCTGCAAAACCAGAAAGGTAGTTGAGAATTGCACAGTTTCTGATCGAGCCCATGACAGATGTAAATGTTACTGTGATGGCCTGGGACTGTGAGGTCTCTGTTTCAAGCCAGAATAGAAGCATATGTGCACGGGGTGGCTTGTGGGTCCTGATGGGAGACAGACAATGGATCAATCTATGTTCAATTGACAGACCTCCTTTACTGGAGGGGGTGATTTTGACTTGAATCCCTGGAATGTTGGCATTTTTCTTCCGAATACTCAATTTTCAGTTTAAATAGATAGAGTGAAAAGCTATTTTCATGGCAGGTGGGCTAGAGAAGGGAGGTTTTAATGACTCTTTATTCTTGGATTTATAATCTGACACGCTGCATGCACATGTGTTTGTCACAAAACTGTGTGAGGTGCCCACCACCCAACCATGCATTGTCCAACAGATGTTAAAGCCATCAAGTGTGTTTGCTTCCAGTTCCAAAGGAAAACATTCTCTATTTTGGGACCTGGGATTTTTTTTTTTTAAACTGATCTAAACAAACAAATAAAAATAGTCTTGGAGAGTGGGGTCTTAGGTGATCATAAGAAACTGTGTAAATGAGGATCTAAGGCCTGTTCCCTGACCCATAAACTGGGTTAGTAATCAGTGGTTCCTGCAGTTTGTTATTGTCGTCACAAAACTTGAGGTTAGGCTGCGGACTATTTAAAAATCACGTGCACTACCAATACGGGGAATCTAAACATACACTTACTGCAGTGACAAAGCATTAATTGCTCCTTATAACAATACCTGAGGGGCTTGGTCACAGCAGAGATCATGCTGTATGAGGTACTGTAGGAGCAAAGAAAGGACAGTGCTGCACCCAAGGTGGGTACAGCTGAAGACCCCAAATCTATCATGAATCTGTGTGGTGGGACTGTGCACAAGTGTGGTGCTTTGCTGCAGGACTAGAACCTACTGTGTATGAAAAGTGGAATAATGTCTTCAATTTTTTTTATATATGTGTGTAATTTACTTTTAAGAGGAAAGGGTAAAACCTGCCTTGTGGGTTGGCATAAGCTGAGTTGAATAGAAAGAAAGGCTGTTTCTAGCACCAGCCAGATTCCTGTTGCTGTATTGTAACTCTTTTAACTTCAAATTTATGAATTCTATGTTTCAGTAATAAGAAACAAAATTAACCAGCAAGAAATAAAAAATGTCAGATAGAGAAATCCTACTGTGTAAGAAAGGACAAATAGTGAAATGTTTCCTCTGACTGTAGAAAAAGAAAGATGTAAGCCTAGGACTCTAATAATTTTGCATATTTGTAGTTGTTGTAGGTAATAAAGCTCTGTCTTGGTTGCCTGGTCAAGGCGGACCCAAAACTATTTGTAGGATTAGGTTTGTTCACTTTTCTTAAACAAATTATTACCATGTAAGTGATATGACAGCAGTGAATCCTCCAAGAGCAATGAACCCCTCTGTACCCATAGGCACAGGATGAGTCAGGGCACTGTAAGACTTGCTCTTGGCAGGTGAGGAACTGCACAATGTAGTCATGTAGGTGGAAGGAAAATGCAGGATAAAACATTATCACAGTCACTTCTACACCAAAGATATTTATATTGCTTTATAAATACTCCAAAAAGTTTTGGAACTACCTGTGGAATTGATAAAAACTGAGCTGAGAATCCCTAGAAACAATTTTGTATGTCTTGATCTCACTCCCAAAAAAGCCAGTGGTATTTGAATGTTTAGTTCCTCAGGTTTTAAGTACAAAAGGAAAAAGCCCCTAAAATATCTTCATAGGTAGCCCCTATAAAAGAACAAGATTCAAAAGCATTCCTTCAGGAGATCAAGGACGGTCCAGCCTTTGAAGCCTGGAGGATTGGGAAATTTAAAGATCTTTGTGGCAATCATATTGTGCCATTAGAAATCTACCATTTGGAATTGTAAAGCGTTTAAAAGGAATGATTCCAAATTCCACAGCTGTCTGGTGAATGACAACTTGATGTGGCCTGGGGGGGAGGAAGAAGGTCATTGTTGGGAAAACAGTTAAAATGAACATTTTCTGAACAGATGCTTTAGATAATACTTTGATAAATGAGGTTTAAAACAAATAAAATATTCTGGGTGACTTCCTGGGAAGAACAGATTAGTAAAACAAACAAACAAAATTCAAAATGCAAAGACAATAAATAGGTATATGGATTGTACTTAGCAAATAATACAGGACTGCTCAAAATAAAATGCACAATAAACAGAATCTGAACCAGCAAGATGAGACAATTCTGCTGGCTATGGGAGGTGATATATTATTTTTTTTTTATTGCACTACAGTTTTGCCAAGCAAGAAAGATTCTGGAAGGCTCTGTTCATTTTGATACACTAAAATATTTGAGAATCCTTTTTATTGCCTTTTTCCCCAAACCATTCAAGCAGCTCAGCTGCTTGATCAAAATACAAAAACATTGCATGCGCCTAGCAAGTGGATAATGAAAGTGATCCCCTCAGTTTAGTATCTTGTCAGCAGAGTGTAGTGAGAAAAGTAAACAAACAGCATCACTGATGACAAACTGATTTATGGAATTGTTTGTTATCATAATTTTCAGTGTAATCGTGACTAAAGGTCCCAATCCTGAGGCTGTTAACAACATTGTAGGGATGGCTGCTAGCTGTGTGCCCTTAGTACTCATCAAAAGCCTCTTATGGATGGGGTTTGGAATAGGGTCTGTTGAGAATATTTTTAAGGGAAGATTTTTCATCTCCCTTTAACAGAACCCATATGAAACAGCTTCTAATCTTTGTTTCTTCTGGCAAATATTTTACAGGTAAAACCAAATCAATATGCATAATTTGGGAAAAATTTAAAAGCAGAAAATTTGCCCCCAAATTCAGCATAACCTTTTAATTTTATCCTCTTTAATCCTTTGATAATTTTTGTGCTTCTCCTACAGAAAAGCAATTTTGCTAATCACCTTTGTGCCAATCCCTGCATTCCTGACAATAGCGTGAACAGCTTCCATCAAAGTCTTTGATGTGGGAAAGACACACAGACACACACACACACATATAATCTGAAAACAATTCAGCTCCTTGGTTCTCAATGGTGAGCACTCTGCTTTAATAGAGTGCAAGTTCTGTGGAGGTTTCTAATCCTTTCTGCCAAACAGAAGAGACACAGTCAGGTAGCACACCTTATTCAGAAGTTAAAATAACATGTTACTTGCTCTTAGAGAAAATCAAAACAACTCAAGATCAAAAACAGATTCCGCCAACCCTAACGGGATAGACTTTCTACTCAGATAACTCTTGATCTAAGTGTGTAACAAGTAACCTGCTTTAATCCCTCAAAGCGATGGTGTTACAGATAAGTACTGTAGTAGCAGAGGAGGTGTCTTAAGTTTCACAAATACACAAAAGCATTGGTTGGAAGGAAAAACAAAACAAAGAGCTGTCCACATGAATGTGTCTTTAGCTGGAAAGGTGTATTTGAGGGCACTGCAAATAATAAAACCCCTTGAAGACAGAAAAAAACCGTGACAGGCAGGTATTCAAATGGTGTTTCTCCAAGCTGGATTTCATTGACTTATGCTGTTAAGGCTTTGCTGATGCAAGCCCCTGATCTTTAATTTTCAGGCCCTGCAAGCCATGATATTGGAATGGTCTGTTACTTCAGCACAGAACCCTACCTCCTTTTTTAGTGGTTCAGAGTGGTCATGAGCCATGAAAAGGACTGGGATCTTTTTAAGATTTGGGAAAGATACATTATTATGCTTACACTGCACTCAGCACCTGCTTTGAGTCCTTTATTAGAGTGTGAACAATGCAGTGGAAATAATCATGCTATACATACAGTTTTGGGAATGGTTCAGAATCTTCCTTGGTTCTTGCTCCTGCAGACACCTACATAAGCACTTACTCTGGCATTATTGCAAAGACTAAGGCCATGGGGTTCCTAGTCTGCAATGCACAGCTTTGACAGCTCTGCCAGAGGCAGTATCCAAAACCATACCAAAGAGAGTATGTGCAAGGATGTGCAGCTGCTGGTATATTTCTCTTAAAAAAGAACCCAGACAAAGTAATGGATGACATCTCCATTTTGGGCAAAGAATAACTATTGTTACTATGCTGTAAGACAATTATCCATAATTGAAAACAGTGCCACTTTTAGGAGCAAGGTATCATAATTTTTTTCTTCCTATTGCTGTGTGTCCCCTGCTTGGAGCATAGTTGACCTTCTCCAAGATTACTGGGTGTAAACACCTTTCATCTTAACCAAATATTTCACAGTTGTTTATACTTTTGGCTACAAATTGGGGGGCACTAAGGCCCCCCTTCTTCAGATCCATACCTTGGCCCTGGTATCCCAGAGGGTCATACTGCACATGTTATTTTGCACCCAGGCTCCTTCTGGTCTGCACCAATTTTCCTTGATAAAGCAGCACAGCCACAGGCTGGAGACTGTCCACTGGAATTTGGGTGCCACACGGTGCAGGGAGACACGTACTATGCACGTGATGCCTCTGTAGAGTAAGAAAGCCTAAGACTGGAAGAGACCCCTTGGTCTGTCTTGGTCTGATACTCTGGTATTCTAGGACTCTCCAGGTCAATTCCTGGTTAAGTTTTAGCAGCTGTGGTCAAGCCTGTCTGTCTCTATAGAAAAAATCCGAAACCAAACCCAACTGGTGTTGTTTTTTATAAATCCAGTAATGGTGAATCTACCATAAATCTTGGTAAGCTGTTTCAACAGTTGATTCTATTCACTACAAAAGCACACTTTATTCATGAATTTGCTTCCCATCACCTTCTGATCTTATCTCTTTGTCTGTTAAGCGGAAGATCCAGATTTTTCTTCCTGTTTCAGTGCTCATAAGGTACGATCACCTCACACCTTAACCTTCTCCTTAGAAAGCTAAAATAGATGGAGCTCTTTGGGTCTCACTACAAACATGCCTGACAGTCCTGTAATCATTCTTTACTACTCTTTGAAACCACTCTACTTTTTTAAACATCCTTCTTGAAGTGCTGTCTGGACAAATTATTTCCAAAACAGTCATAACAGAGTCAAAACCAGAGGTAAAAGAACTCCCAGCTTGTTTTTTTCCCAGGACAGCACTGGCCCTTTGGTCACAGCACTGCAGAAGGAGCTCACATTCAGCTGATTATTCATCTTAATGAAGTCTTTACGGAATTGCAGCTTTGCAGGATAGAGTTACATCCTTTCAGTGTGACCTACATTCTTTGTTCCTAGATGTGAGACTTTACATTTAGCTTGATTGAAATACATATGATGTGATTATGCCTAAACTTAACTTAGGGCTATGCAGCCATAAGCATCCTTCGCCCCTTGCCCCATGCTTTGTACCTCCTACAAGCTTTGCTAAGAAGAAGTACAGATTTTTTTTCTGATTGTTAGTAAAAATATTAAATAGTATAGGGTACTTAAGCAGTCTCTGTGGGATCCTACTAAAGAAAGACCAACTTGATAATGTCTTTACAATAACAATTTAAGACAGAGAAGTTAGCTTTTAATAATTTTAATGTTTCAGACAATATCATCACCTATTACATAAAGAACCAAGTTTCATATCATCAGAAAGATATGAAATCGACATGAAACTGTGTCCACATAAAGTTTCCATAATCTTAAGCAAAATTTGTTGTATTACCTCCCTTTCAGCTAGCTACTTAAGTCCTGTACTAGATGTGCCGCTACTTCACCTAAGCTCAAACTCAGGTAGAGAAATTTTTAATTACTACAGACATCACTCCTTAAAAATGCTGACAAAAAATCTGCTGCTTTCTGAAACTTCCCTGACTTCCAGGTTATATTAAAACTCTGTGTAAATGGACAAGAGAGCTCCTTATCCAGCAGTTTTGAACCTCTAAATACAAGGCTTCCAAACCTGGTGATTTATAGGAATATTTGGGAGCTTGAGATTAGACAGAAAAGATGACCTTCTGAACAGGATGCAAGTACTGTCAAATGGCCTATATGCTATGGTGACCTCATTATATGCTGAAATTTATTATCCTACTCCACCCTGCAAAATGAGGTGTAGATTGTGGTGGCCAAGTGATACCTGTTCAAAGCATTCTAGGCAGACGATGAACTTCTTATAATTTATCTATTTTTTTTTACTCTGAGGGAGAAATTTCCCCAGCATTTCAGGCTTCTGTAGAGTGGAAAGTACTGCTAGAAAGAATAGCACAACACTAGACTCATATTTTCCTGCTCCACTGTCTGTGGAGAGCTACTTTGCCATTTTGGACCAGAATCCTTCTCCGTTGTCAGTACTCCAGGCTCCTGTGGATGGCAACAATGACTCAGTTATTATGAACTTCTTTCGAGGTGGTGTGCTTGTGTATGTGTACACACACATGTGAACTGTGAGCATTTTTCAGACCCCACTCTGTGGAGCTGTAGAGGAGAGAATGGACTACAAGGAAGGGGGCTGGTGAAAAGCCAGCCCTAAATCCATTGTAGCAAGGCTTGCTCTTACATGGGGAAGACCCTTTCTTTTATGTGTCACAGGAATTTGGGAGTGTTGAAAACTGCTGTGCAGCACCAGATGACCCCTGCTGTCACTTCGTGGGTGACAGGCACTCCTGACCCTGGTCAAGGATAATTAATGAGCATTAACCACCTTACTGTTCACCTTCCTTTGCAGGGGTGCAGTATCTAGCTGGTGTTGCTTCAGATGGTGAGGCAGATGTTCTGGTTACCTGGGATGACCATCTCCACTATTAAGTGCTCACGGTATTAATGAATACTCGGATCAGGCTACGTTGCTAATCCCAGATCGGAAGATACAGACCCGTGAGCCGGCCGTGGCGTGGAGAGGGGGTGCGGGGGAGGGCAAGTGGCACAGGGGGAGTCCCAGCGGCTCCCGTTAATGAATTAAATCTGCTAACGAGGGTGGGCTCGGCGGCCCGTGCCCCCTCCGGTCCCGGCAGCCACCTCCTCCCCCGGAGGGGGCAGTGACAGGCAGCGGCTCCTACCCCATGTGACTGGGGAGCGGCTGCCCCGTCCATGGCTTGGCCTCCCCCGGGCAGCAGCAGCTCCGGCTCCCGGGGAGGAGGGGCGGGAGCTGCTGCTCCATGGGGAGGAAAGGCAGCCCTCGATCCCCCCAGGCAGAGGGGGGATCCCGGGCCGCCTCCCCCCCCTCCCCGGTCTGGGCCTTACCTGAGGAGCTGCTGCTCCTCATTTGCTCCTACCTGGACGCGCAGGCCTTGGGCCGCCTGGCCCAGGTCTGCCGCCGCCTGCGCTTCCTCAGCAGCCGCGATGTCCTCTGGAGGCGCATAGCCCGCGGCTGCCTCAACTCCGGCTTCACCCAGCTCGGCACCGACCTGTAAGCGCGGCCTTCCCGGCGGAAGGGCGGGGGGGGCGGCGGCCGGGAAAGGCCGGGGAGGCCGCGGCCCAGCCGGTTGCCAGGGCCGCGCTGCGCTCCTGGCGTGGCCGCCGCTGGGCCGCGAGGGGCGGGGGACGCGGGGCCATTCCCGAAGCGCGGTTGCGCCGCCCTTTCCCTGCGCCAGGAGGGGCGGCGAGGGCACAGGAAGAGCCTCCCTGGGAGGGAGCGGCCGATGGCGCACCCCGGGGTGGCAGGGCCCAGCCCCGGCGCTGCCCAGAGGGGTTGGGGGAGGCGCTTGTTGTCCCCGCGGGGGAGCGGGCGGGGGTGGAGGGGGCCTGCAGGGACGTCTCCCTGTCAGGCCCAGCGGGATTGCTGGAGCGTAAGGCTCTCTCCGCATCTGGAGAACTCTGTCACGTTCTGGCCTCCTCAGTACAAGAAAGACAAGGAGCTATGGGTGAGGGTCCAGTGGAGGCCACGAAGACTGATAAGGGGCCTGGAACATCTTCCCCGTAGGGAGAGACTGTGGGAGCCAGGCCTGTTCTGTCTGGAGATGACTGAGAAGGATCTCATCAATGCATTTAAGTATCTCAAAGGCAGGTGCCAGCAACAGGATGAATAGCAATGTCCATAAACTAAAACAAGTGAAGTTTCACCTCAGCATGAGGAGGAACTTTATGCTGAGAGTGGCAAAGCACTGGAACAGGATGCCGAGGCAGGGCATGGGGTCTCCCTCTGGAGACACTTAAAACCCACCTGGACTCATGTCTGTGTAACTTGCTCTAGGTCACCCTGCCTTGTCAGGGAGGTTGGACTAGATAATATCCAGAGGTCTTCTCCCCCGCTAATAATTCTGTGATTTTGTGATCATCTTGGTCCCCAGACCCCTCCAAACTCTGAGGCCTGGGGATTTCAGGCTAGGGGAGGTTGGAACACAGAGACAGAGCTGCTGTGTGCAGCTGGAGTAGATCCTGTATGCCCACATGCCCTCCCTACTTCTGAGCACTGATCCCTGTCATGGTCTTGAAAATACCTCAGAGAAGAAGCTGCAAGGGAGCAAGGCCTGGGACGGTATCCTAGGAAAAGGCTGGAGAGTGGGCTTAGTGCATTCTTAGGTGAAACAGCTTTTGTAGGCACCCAGGAACACTTGTGTCTTAGGTTCCCTGAGGACCTTGCTGGTATAAATTGTGATGGCTGGCACAGAGAAAGCGACTCCTGGACTTTTCATGGCTTCTAGGTTTTAAAGTTTTGTGAGTAGGAATTGTTTTAGGTTCTTTACCTCTTTATTTTCTCCCCAGTTCAACAGCACAATGTAGGTTAGGAATAGGATCAGGCCCTCTAGGCTTTGCAGTGTGTATGACACCAGCATCTTTCTAGATAAAGTGCCTTTGGGGCTTGGGCCTTGGCAGTGGTTGGTGAGGATCCAGAGTTTGCCTTTCCTCTCTCAAATTTGGCTGTATACCAAGTGCCACTTGGAGGCAACCTCACAAAGGAGGCTTTCCTTCATCATTTAAGGATCCTAAGAGAAGTTTGTATTCTTAGAATCTACGTATCCCTTCCTATGGCTTCTCTTTTACTGCCAGCATGGCATCTTGTTTGTCATTCAGTGACTCAGTATTGTTTCCATAAACACTGCAGTGATATGACTCAAAAGAAGGGATGGCAAGTTTGGACCCCATTTTGCTATCTGATATTGCTGTCTCATCAATGCATAGACTTTAGATAAACAATTATGGCTGCTGCTGGAAGGAGCAGAAATTTGGGTCGTGCTGAAAATCCTTGTATTGGGTTTTCAGGCCAACACTTCAACCCACTCGGTGTTCACAGGTTGGAAGTTAAGCACCAAGAGTTCCCTTGGAAGCCAGCAGGAATAAGTACTGTGGAATGGCTGTGCGTTGGACTCTTGTCTACTGTGATATATGATTTTGTCTCCTGAGGAAATGAAGTTCTGTATTTTTCATTAAGAATAAGGTGATACTCTGCTCCTTCAGTTGCAGGAGGGATCAGGTGTACAGCAGAGCAGGTGCAGTGTGTGTAAGGACCACCACTTCCCCCTGCAGAGGAATGCAGGTCTATAAACAGCTACAGAAGAGATTTGCTAGGTCAGAGGGTTTCAGAGAAATGAAGGCTGCTTGAGTATTATGAACTCACAGGGATTTCAGTGCTGTTAGATTTGCTATGAACAGGGTTTTTTTTTCAGTAATTCTAGGATGTACTTTTGTGCTGTGTCCTATTTTCAAGTTTTCCTCAAATGACTCCAGTACTGAGAGGTGCTTTTAGCATTGGTCAGCACTTCCTTGGTCCTGGGGAGTTCAGTCATGGGTAACACACCAAGTTACATTACTAGTAGATATGAAGAAACCTGGAGATATATCTGGAGGATGATTCCTTTAATTACTTTTAACATCATAGAAGGCTCAGACAGTCTGTAGTTCCTTGAAATAGTGTACCAAATCCTGTGGAGAATACCTGAGAAACAAACACTTGTTTTCCCTGGGTGGAGACCCAGCATCTGGGAGCAGTTGCAGGAGTTTTACTACAGTAGGGTAGACAATTTGGCAGCAGATAAAAGGCAAGGGCATATTGCAGAACCAGGAGGTCTGGATATCTGAACATCTGCAGAAAAACCAGTATGGCTGCATGCGTTGAGTTCTACAACTGTAAGATTTGTACTTAGCTGAAGAAGAGTTTAATAGTCTCTTTGGCAGCTCAAGGGTTTTAACTAGCCATGTCTCTTCTGTAGCACTTGCTCCTTGTGTATGTCTCCAAGATCAAGAGCAATCTCCCAGATTGTTGCTCTTGCAATTGAGGGAGCAAGATTTGCAGAGAGGTACTGTATTTTATTTGAGTAATCAGTACAAGGTGGAGAGGGACTTTAGGCAAGCTTCTGGGCACACCATCCTTCTTAATAGCAATTCTAAGTAGGAACCTGGTAGATTGCTCATTGAAAGTTAGATTGAGCTGAGTAGGTATTTAAGCTAAAATATTACTGTCTAAGTAGAATGGTGATGAAGATGATGCATAGCTGGACCTTCTTGATAACTGTGCTTTCTTAGCAATATGGAATAACTCTTGAGTTTGTCAAGCTTGGCTTTGACTCATTCGGGAGCTGAAGCTTCTGTTGCATGTTGTGGCTAATGTTGCATGAGGTGAATACTAGTTTTTATGCAATACTGTGTGCAATTGAGAAAGCAAAGGCTGGAACCGTTTATGGTTAATATGCTTAATGAAATAACATGCATGGTTCTCACATTAGATCTTAAACTGATGGTCCCTGGGAGGCTGGCATAAGTTAAAAACTAGTCTAGGGAGTATTTACAGTTTAAAACAAAAATCCATCTCAGAATAGTTTGTTCATTTCTGCTGTTAAGTGGCTTTTGATAAGCCATCTGTTAATGCTTTGTAAATAGCAATAAATTTGAGCCTAAAGGAGATAGCTGTGAAACTTAACCCCTGCCCCCACTTTCCCATTTTTAAAAAGGTGATTAACTTGAAAATGACACTATTTCTTTTAAATGTTGTTTCTGTTGCATATATCTTCAAATAACTGTAACAAGGATCAGAAGGAACAAGCTTTATCTTGTATGTGAAAAAACTGTTTTCACAGTCAGCTTGCTTATAAAACTTCTTTTTGCCAAAATAGGGAAGAGGTACCATTGATAAGAAACTGGTTGCATACCCCTAGCTGTTAACAGCAGGGAGAAGAAAAACAGCAGTATATGTGGGAAAAAAAAATTAAAAATTGTCATCCTGGCTACATATTTTTAAAAATTAATAAATTTTAAAAATTGCCAGTACTTTTAAAAAGTTGGGTTTTTTTTAAATACTTCTAAAGGTTTTTTTTTTTAATTGGTTATCTGTGGACACATGCTTGTGCTTAAACAATATTAAATTAAGTTGCTAATGATGTCAAAGGAAGATGTGGACTTCAGCCCACACACTAGCTGTTATGCTGAAAGGCATATTCACAACATTGAAAATCTCTCAGTTCTGTTAGATTCAGCCAAATGGGAGCCACAGATGTAAGCCAAGTTCAGTAAGGCATGGATTCAACTGTGCACTTTTGGGAGAAGAAAGAAGTTTGTTTTGAGGGATGTATCTGTACACTTAATTCTTTTGGCAGAGGGCAATCTCTAGGTTCATATCCACCAAGTCACTGTCTGGTAGGGATGGTAGGGGCTGACCTGGAAGAGTTCTTAAAGCACAGTTTCAGTGTTAAAAATGTACTGTTTCTTTGCTGAATCAGGAGTAACTAAATGCTCAATGGAATATTGTGTCACTATTATGGAAGTACAGAGTGGCTTTAGGTGGATGTGCTTCTTGGCATCTGAACTGTGAATCTCTCCAAATTAGGTTGTCACTTTTTCTGTATAGACAAGTTAATTTTATGTATAGACCTGCTACAAGCCCTTGTCTTGAGGATGGCAAAAAGAGAGTCCCTATGTTAAGATTTTTGCTTTACTCAGTCATAGGAGCAGCTGAAGTAGAAGAAAAGTTGACCCACATCTTCATGATGTAAGGTGAAAGGAGAATTTTTTGTTTCAAAAATGTGTGGCAGCATATCACAGGAAAGTTAAGTCTTAACAACACTTTCTGCAGCTGAACTGTAGCTGAGTAGTAACACAAAGCCTTTGGGGGGTTTTGGTGATATAGTGATATTACAGTTGTGTCCTGTAGTCTGTCTGTTTTGCCAGCTGTTGTACAGGCCCAGCAAGAGCAGTCTCTGCCCTGACGAGCTTGCTGCCTAAATAGCCAGGGTAAACAAGGGCGGGAGGGGAAGGAGAGGCAGGGAGATGTCAACCAAGCTGCCCTCTGTGCAGCAGGTCAGTGTCAGAGCCAGGAATAGCAGAGGGTGCTTTAAGCCTTTATCCAGGGCCTGCTTGCTGGACCACCTTGGACTGGAGAAATTGGAGAGGCAAAGAGCTCATTGCAAGGTGATTCTTTATTTAAGGCATGGAAGAAAGGAATAAAGTTGCAGCTGGGCTAAACTTATTTCCTCTTTGTTACAAAGGAATTTTAGAGGGCAGCTTAAAAGTTGGAACATAAATAGCTTGACAATTTGCTATTTGTAATGTATTAATAGATGTCAAAATATAGAAATGTTCCACTGCATGTTTTCTCTTCCCCTGTCTCCTGTTCTGCCTTGCCACTAGGATTGTGGTATATTCTCCATTTCAGAGAAGCAGATTCATTAATGGACAGATTTATCATCTATGAGTATTTAAGAGCTTGTGTAAGCATTTTGCTAAGTTAATAAAAGCTTTGTTTTCTCCAGATCTTGGAAAAATGTATACATCTACAGAAGCAGGAAATGGCCAATCTGTGCAAGTCAAATCCAAATGCAAACTGCAGCAATCATAGGAGACCTCAGCCTTTACCACTGGAGGGGGAGGGAGTGTGAATGCTTGTAAAGCTGCTTCAGTTTTCTTCATCTTTTAAAACTTGTTTTAAAAGCAAAGTTTCATTACTTTAAGACAGAAATGAAGGAGGCAATGAACTGGTGCAGATGATGCAGAAGGGAATATCTGGGGAGGATATTGCAGTAACAGAAAAAGCTTGGAAGAGGGAATGCAGCTCTTGCTTTGTGCTGGAAAAGTCAGTGGTTTTTATAAACTGCTGTTACATTTATTCTTACTCTGTCTTAAACTGTTAGTGCTGAGCAGGACAGTTCTGCCAGGACAGCTCCACAAGATTGAAACTGCTGCTTTTTCTGGGAATGTGAAGTTGTTTGTAAGAGTTCTTTGAGGCCTGCTTATCCTTCCCTTAAGATCCTCACAAGTTCAAAGAGGAAGCAGAATTTTATGTAGTTCAGGCCTTAAAATATGTGTGCTTTGTTTGTTGCTGTTACCCCTGTTGGACTAGCTATGGGTTATTTCATTCTATCCAAGTATTACTCTGACAATCTGCTGTTTCAAATCAGAATACATGTGACACCTCTTCCACAGCTTCAGGTTTTCTCATAATCTTTCCAGGGCAGTGTATTTTTTGAGGAAGCCCAGTTGTGTAGGGTTTTTGTCTCCAAAAACCCTACACAACTCCCTAAGAGAGTCTAAACCTTGCCTGGAGTTTCTAGCCAATATCCCATTGCAGTTACTTGTAAGGGAGAGGGCATCTGATGGCAGAGTGGCCTGGCTCATTCTTGGTGGTGGTGGTTTTTTGGGAAGCCTTTGTGAAAGTGTGTGTCCTTGCTGTGTGCACAGAAATTTGTTTGCACCTCTGGGTATTATGACAGCCTCTGCCTTCTTCATGAGGTGACTTGTTCCAAAGATCTGTTTGGTGGAGCAGCTGACAGCCTGGTTACATCCGAGATGGCATAGACGCAGCAGAGGAAGCAGGGAGCAGTGAAGAGCAGTCAGCAGAGCTCTCGTCCATCTCGGAGTTATTTGAACCCAGGTCCTGTAGGGAGAGGGGAGCGCAGAGGACAGGCTGAACATGGCAGTAAGCTAAATAAGGGTCATGTGCTAAAGGAATTCAGTTGGAATTTTTGTCCTGGAAGAGACATTTTGGAAGCTAGCTGACTTGTTGAGGACAGCAACAGGGGCTCCTGACATAAATAGCTTTTCCTTCTCGGCTGGCTGTTGGTGGCCCATGACTTGTAGCTGCACTGAGACCCTGCCACTCAACAGGTGTGTCCTGACTACACAAATAAGCACAGTTGGTCCTTGTGTTAGCCAGCCTTGCCACAGGGCCAAGGTTGATGGTGGGGCTTAGCCACTGTGACCTGTTTGTTCTCTGTATGACCCTTCCAGTCAGGCCTCAGGCAGGCTGGTGACAGCTTTTATGCAGACAGCAGATTTTGTCCACAGAAGACATTCAGTCTCAGCAGGTCTCTGCAGACTTGCATTTCCAGATGAGCTCTTCAGTACTTAAAATGTAGCAAAACATGAAGGACTTTGGTGGGTTAGGGTGCCCCATGCAGCTGGGAAAATACACAGTATGACATGTTGGTGTTATCTTCTGTAACATGGTCTATGTTGTTGCAGGCACCAGTGTTTTGGCACATGCTGAAATTGTAGACAGGCAGCAGAAATCTCCCTGGGATGCAGTATAGCACAGAAACTCTTGCTGTTGCAGAAATACCGTTTCTGGAGGCAAGGGACTTTGGACAGGGAGAGGATCATTGAAGGCAAGACCTGTTGGAGGTGAAGCTTTAGGAAGTGATGTGCCCTGGCTGAGTCATTCTTTTGTTGCTTTCTTTTGGGGCCCGGGCTAGCACCTGCCTTGGTACCTGAGGTCACCTGGGTCAGTGGTGCTGTGTGGGGACAGTTCCAGTCTCTTACTTCAGCATCTGGAAAGTGGGCTCCAGAAGGAATATTACATTTCTTTTGGTAATTCTGCCAAGAAAGAGAGGAAATTCATAATTTGAGCAAAATACTTCTAGCTTTTTTTGTAGGGTGGAGAGAGGTAGGAAGGGGGAAATGAAAAATCCTTTATAATGGGTTGCTTGGGATGAGTTTTCTCTTGGAGCTCTCTCTCAGGCTGTAAGAAATGTTCACCTTTTCTTTCTTAGTATAACAAAGTCTTTGTAAAGGGAGCCTCCATCAGGAGTGCATACAATTGAAAACATGCATTGGCTCAGATCATGTATTGCACTATGATTTGGAATCTTGATAGAGTGCTTTTTGGTGGTAGTTAGATAATAACAAAGACAGCCTTGTATGTCCTCAGTAATGTAACTTTATCAAATATTGATAATTGCCCTAGCAGAGGTATAAGATGATGTACTCTAAAGGGCTTTAAGAACATTTTGCTTGAATTTCATTGTGTTTTCATAAACAGTGTTCACTGGATCCTTCATCCTGTGTTTTCTGTCATCTTTCTAGGATGCTGGACAGTACCTCTGTTGCTTTCTGATGCAGGCCTGTGTAGGTCCTGCTAAAAATAGCAGTCTTTCCCCAGTGAGTCAGCCTTCAGCAGTCTTGAAGTTCACTGTTGGGTGGCTTCTCTGGGAGCACAAATGCTAAGATCTTGATTTCACAGAATACTTAAGCATGTGCTGAATTTTAAGCATGTGGCTTAGTATTTTTCTGGATTGTATACTAAGAAAGATCAAGGTATTCATTGGCCAGTGGATAGTGTTCCCTCCATAGCATTTTATATAGCAGTTGGCTTCATGAGGTGGTTTAATCTCCTGAATCTTTGGATGTTCAACACAGTTGCTGAAGTAAGAGGTACCTAGCTACCAGTCAGTGCAGATGTGTGATGTCTGTTGGTTGCCTCAGGTCACCATGGAAAAATTCTTAACAGTTTGCAAGTGTAGGAAGTGTGTTGATCATGACTGAAACAGAATAGGCTATTGTAGGGGAGAAAAGGAGTTTTTTATCAAATTGTTAAGTTTCTAAGATTTGAGAATTGTTCTCGTGTATTGCAGTGATACTCATCACATTTTTTGATGTATTCTATGAATTGCTCTGGGGGGGTGCTGTTGAGGAAGCAAATCAAACGATCAAATTGTGTCTCAGCACTTGATTCCATAACTGGGCTTGATTTAATTTCTGGCATAAGGCATTGAATGTCTCTGACCAATACTGCACTTTAATATTTACTGCCCCATAGTTGGCAAAGGGGAGGGATGTATCAGTCCAATTTCTACATCATCTCTCTCCATATGTTCTGTCCCTTTTCTTGCATCTATTCTGAATAAATAAAATGTCTGCGATATAAAAGGAGGATACTTTTAAGACATGTTTAAATTAGCTGGATCCAGAGTTGCTATATGGAGGAGGAAGGCTGGATGAATAATATATCTATTAAGAGTAAAACAAAAAAAAAGACAACACCATCACCACCCCCCTCCCCAATCCCATCAGACCTCCCCCATATAGTCTCCCTACCCAACCCTCATCCCCTCCAGACAGGAACTGTTGATATGTGGGAAAGAACGAGGTGTCTGTTACAGGAGTAACTGCAATAGTAAACTGGGACTCTGGGCCGAGCCAACGTGTGACTCTTTGGAACTTCCATTTTCAGCAGCAGGGGGGTCAAGGCCTGCTAGAAAAGGGATCTGCAGGGTAAGATGGAGGCTGCTTTTTTGACCTTGGAGTCACCTTTTCCAGAGCCTTGGAAATTACATCTAGTCTTAGTAGGGTTTATGCATTGAGCTCAGAATGTCTGGTGGGGCCAGCATGTGTTGGGAGGGGGATGTGGCTTGAGTGTGTTTTCCATCACTGTGCAAGCTGGTGACTTAAAATCTCTATGTGGGGAGAACTTGAACTGAGGGTTGAGTGTAGGGAGAAGAAGTGTTTTGGAGTAATGAATGGAACTGGATATAGGCAGAGAGCCTGAACTCTGTCTGGGAGAGTAATAAGCAATGATGAGAATGGACCCGACCTAACTTTTCACTACTATGCATTCCTCATCTCAGACACTATCTGGCCTCATGAGCTCTTGCAAGTGCTCCCTTTAAAAAAGGAATTCCTCTTCTTCCAGCCTAGCCTAACTATTTTGGGTTTGTTTGTTTGTTTTTAAATGGCTATGAAAAATAAAGAGCCTGTAGTTTTCTAAATTCAATTTTAATTGGTGTGGCTCTACTGATCATAAACGTAAAGTTGCAGAGCTTTCTAGAGGATGAAAAGCTTTTCTGTGTGTGGTTTCTGTTTTTGTTTAAAATGGGTCGCATGCCCAGGAATGCAGTCAAATTATAATGGTGACTAAGTGCCGGAAAGCACAGAAAAGAGGAGGGAAGGGTGAGCAGAAAAAAAGGAGCCCTGAGGCTATGGAAGGAAGGCTGGGAAAATAAGAATCTGGTCAGACCCCAGGGCCAGGTTAGAGATTCCTACACCCATTAACAACCACAGGAGATGTTTATTTACAGGGAGCTAATCTTTGTTTTAAAAATGACAGAGTACCCAAAAATGCTACTTTTGAGAAGTGGATTGGAGAGACTTTAGGGATGGGAGGAGAAAACCGATTCTGATGAGGCACCAGTTCCCATCTCTCAAGGATCTTCCCTTCTCCTTGTGCATCTGGGTGTGTTGGCTGTTGAGAAATGCATGAATGCATGAAAATGGGAAAAACTCTTGTAGTCTAGTAAGTGGTTCATAACCCCTAGTTACAAAGGATAACTTCTAGAGTTTCTTCTTGTTTGTAATTTTCTGATCTTTTCTACCTAAGCAGCTCCAGCAAGGAAATTGAATAATTAAATTTATTATATGAGAAAGATGGGAGCTAAAGCTGCCTTTTCCCCTGTCTTTAATCAGTTCTGGATCATGAAAATAAAACAGGTGTTGCACAGCTGCTTGAACTGGGTATATTCATGTAGACTCTAAGGAGACCTTGGTCCCAGGTCTCTGTGGTACCTACTTTTTGTCACATCTTAAAGAGTCTTGATCTTGGTTTGTCTCAGCTCATTCCAGTAACTTTGATTTGTAATCCAGCAACAGCTATATGAGCTATAGTTTCTCTTTTAGTAGCTTTGTGTGACTGTAAAGAGAGAATTTTCCAGCAATATGCTGGAATTCTCTATCCTTTGGTGGGACGCTGTAAAGGATGATTTTTTGGGGGGTTGTGTGTGCATTGGTAGTTTATACACATGAGTGTATTTTATCTTTAGTTTAACACATCTTGATTTCTGATTATTCTATCTGTATGTGATTATCAGACAGGTGAGACTATGGAGTAGTTTCTTTACTAGTCCTTCTGGATAGACACTCTCTGACTTCTCATTTCAGTGTTCTCCTGACTAGTGTTTGCTCCATCTGTTCTTGTGTGGTGTTGTCCTTGTCTTAAATTGCTCTTGTCAGTCTCTATTAAAAGGGTGATGTCTTATATCTCTGGTTCTTCTGGTGGTTTCTTTCTGTATCATCTTGTTTGGATTACATTTTGTCTGAACCTGTGCTGTATTCAGTATATTTGGTCAAGTCTTGATCATATTAAAGGTTTATGATCATCAGGGGTGGCTTTCTTTGCTGGTAATCTCCCACTCTTGTCAGTGTTCCTCTCTTGTCAGCTCTCATGAATGTGCTCACTGTAGTGTGTTTCTGGAACCATCAGTGTGTGTCAGTTCCTCATTGTTGAACCAGGGTGAGAGTGTACCTGTGGCCATCTTGAGTGCATTTGTTGTCCAGAAGGCATCAGTCCTGGTTGCTAATCTCATCTCTCCTCTGTCTGCAGAGCTGCTGGCATTCCAGTGAAGGAAAGGGTGAAAGTATCTCAGAACTGGAGGCACGGACGCTGCCGAAGGGAGACAGTCCTGAAATGGAAATGCAAGCAAGTGGCTTCTTTCTCTTCTTCTTTGTTACGTGACAACTACTGTGGGGCCTTGGGTTTGTGCCTGTGCCCTGAAATGAGATGTTTCCTGCTCCTTGTGCTCCATGGGGTCTTACGAGTGATTGTTGCTGGCTTATTTTGGCTGTTGCTGGTTAGCCGGGTGTGGGGTAACTGGAGTTGCTGCCTTGCCCTAGGGATTCATGCTGAGTGTCAGGAATTTCTTTCTTAATAATTTGAATTTGTCTTTGTTCTGATCTGTACAGTTCTAGTCACAGTTATCAACCTTTAGTATGGATTTCAAACTGTTGCCTCCCTGTCTACTACTTGTATACCATAAGCTCTCTCACAAAGAGCTCACCTTGATCCCAGATGTGTACTTAGGTGTCCCCTCAAAATGCTTTATGTGTCTCCTGTGGTTTATCCTGGACCCTGATTTGGATGTACAAATCTAAAATGCTAATTGCCATTCATCTGCTTTTTGCTCCTTCATTCTCATGCTTCTCTCCTTCACTTAAAAAAAAAAAAAAGGTATATTTGACATTAATGATAGGAGCTTGTTGTTAAATTCTTGTTTGGAAAGGTGTACTTGTGTACTTGGCTTTCAAAGCAAAGCATAAGGTAGGTCTCTTGTCTGAGCATTACATGTAAATTTTCAGCCTTCACATCATCAGATGAAGGAAAGACTACAGTTTGTTAGCTGCTGAAGAACAGGGACCTTCTCCTGAGCTTTCATGCCTTTTTGTGCTGTGTAGATTGAAGTGCTGGATAATGTGCCACTTCTTGTCTAAAGTCCTGGGAACAGCTGTAATGAGCAGAGTGGATTTTGGTGCAGGTTGTATACCTGCCTTTGAAGTGCTTGCAACCATCTGTGAAGACAGGCTCTGTGGATATTAGAGATCATTACTAAACTAGCTTCCCAAGTGAAAAGGCAAGGACTGATTTAATGAGGCCACCATCCAAATGGCATCCCCTAATTTTCATTTATCCTGCTTCAGATTTGTTACTTCTCCTTATGAAAAAGCTGTAGAAAAAGGTAAAAAGCTAAACTTCTGCAAAAGGAGAGCCACAGAACCTGGCTGTAGTCTAGGTAAGCTGGATATTCACTTGCTTTTAGAGGACTGTGTAGGAGTGGAGGAAGGAAGGGGAAATCAAAGCCTGCCTAAACCCAAAGCTTCTGCTCTAAAGATGCCTCTTACTTTTTCCATGTATATGATCAAGTCCCAGATGAATATTGTAAACTCAACTGCTTTGTCCATGTGATTAAAAGCCTGTTACTGGAGATGAATACAGGCAAGCAGGAACCTTCTGTCTAATGAGCAGTCTTGTCCTCTTGCTTGTTTCTAGTTGTTCATTGTGATGTTATGAGGTACAACTGTGTGTAATGACTCTGATGACACAGAAAATCATAACCTCTGAGATGAAATGATCTGAAAAAAAGAGGGAGACAGGTTTTTATGAGAAGCCCCACTGCTTTCAAAGCCGTTCGTTCCTGAATAGTTTGAAAACTGAAAGGCTGCTCTGTAGAAAGGCTCTGGATTTGCTCTGTGTTTCTAGGGACATTGGTGCACTCGGCAGTGACTGCAGAGCAGAGACAATTTCACATATCCATACCCCACAGGACATGAGTCCCATGTGTTCTTGTACCTGGCCTTGCTATATCCAGAAATCTTATTTGCTGATTCTCTTTTGCCTATGCAAAAGCAAAATCTTGAGCAAAGATCTCACTGCCTAAGTGTGTATTGTAGCCTATTTTATTCTGTATTTTGGTTTTGTTTCAAGAATTAATAAACTTCTTGAGATGGCAGACTTGCTTCAGATATCGCTTGAGTGTATTCTCCTCTTCTTGGTCTCCCAGAAAGTAAAGCATATTTTCCATATATAACATCAATCTTCAAAATACTTTGGGATTGTTTTTTTTGGCTCCACTGCTCTTGGCCTGGAACCTGTCCATACAAACCTGCCACTGTCCCACATAAAGCATTGGGCAGAAAGGCTGTATGGGCTCTTCTAAAAGATGGGCAAGAGAAATCAAGAGCTTGGTCTACAGCTTACGGCTCAGCAGGGGAAGAGGTGTGAGTGTGGAAAAATACCTCCTCTGTGTGGTCAGCATAAAGTTCTTGGGTAGACTCAGAGTGCAGGAGGCAAGTGACTTTCTGTCTGTAGGAAGATCTGTGGTATTTTGGTGACATGCTCCCTTGCGTAGAGGTGTGTGGAACAGAGAAATGCTTGGCATAGCTCACCAACACCACAGTCTAGTTTCTTAAAAAGTACAGAGCTCGTGCAGGTTCAGGGGCCCTTAAGTATTTCCTATCTATGCTTACTAGACTTTTGGCCATCTTCTCTTTTGGAGATTCCATGCTTCCTTTTCCTCAGCTCTTAGTTAGAAAAATGCCAGCAATGTAATCTGCTTTTTATGTTGCTGGAGAAGCCTCACTTGTAGCTGTGCTGCTATATTAAGCCCTGCTTTTGCATGTGACCTTGCTGCTCCAACTTCACATTTGTTGAGCAGGCATTTGTTTTTGTTGATACGTTTGCATATGGATTTTTTTCTTTTTCTGTGTGAGGTGCTTTTGTTTCATTTTCTTCTCCCCACTCCTGCATGCCCCCAACCTGCTGTCTGTTTGCAGTTTGATGCCTTGGATGGAGCTGGATGGCGAATATCTCTACCTGTCTCAAGCAGAGAACATCCAGGCCTATCACCTCTGTGCAGAAGGGACAGGTTTGCAGTGTCACCCTCAAGCCATCTTCTCTGGCCACCAGGAGGACGTGTGTCGCTTTGTTCTTGTCAACTCACACATTGTCAGTGGAGGGGGGTAAGTTGAGTGAATGAAGGAGCCCGAGGGTTTTGCCACTGAAGTTGGAAAGATTCTGTGTAACTCCAGCCCAGAGCAGAGGGGCCAGTTTTTGCTACAGTATCCTCATGCTTGGCTGCGGTCAGCTGCTGCCGTTTCCTCTCTTATAATTTTGCTTCTGGCCTGGAAAAGCGTCTCCTGCAGCAGTGAAGGAGCCGAGTCTCTTACTATTGACCTTAAAAGTGTTCTTTGCTCTTGTAAACTTGTGTTGATGTCTACAGGATTGTTGAATTGGGATTGACTAATCAGGCAAACTTGCAAGTTTCATTTCTTTCCCTGGTTAGAGCCAGGGTAGCTAGACTGTTATAATAATCAGTACTTCTGGTTAGCTGGGACTGCAGTGCTGCAGAAAGTTTTCTAGAGACAAGTGTGTGTTTATTAGAACCACTGATACAATTGTGGAGAGGGGAAAAACTGCCAAGCCTTCGAATACACACACACACACTTCTCCAATTAATTTTGCATTGTCTGGCCTTTTACAGTTACAGTGACAGAACTTTCATGAATAGATAAAACTTTAAAAATATACACAACAGTTAAGCACAGAATTGGGAGAGACAATCATGGCTGTGTGCCCGAAGTATCTGAGTTCTTTGTGAACTCTAGACCAAAATTCAGGTGAAAATGAAGGCTTGCATTTAAAATTCCAGTAACTGTCTTGGTTGAAAAAGGTCTAAATGTCTGTGTAGTTAATTCAAAGCACAGCACCCTACATGGCTACTCTGAAATTAATGAAAAGCTGAGGCTTGGACATGGGTGGGAATGTCCTCTCACTCATTCCCTTACTCCAGCCATTCAGCATACAGGCAGGATTCTGGCAAGCTCAAAGCAGTAGGAGGAGGAATGGCTGCTTTGCTACAGTTTCTGCAGCTTAGCACAAAGTGAAGGGTGAAAAGACAGCCAGGAAAATTTTCATGTGCATCAGATCAGGCTTTAACTGGCCAGATGTGGAATTGCAAGAGGTCAGTTCATGTGTGAAGAGTGGAGGGTTAATAATGCTGCATGAATTTCAGCCCCTGCCAGAGACCAGTCCTGGTCTTTTTGTAGCACTCCAAAGCGTTAGTGGAAGGTGCATGTCCAAGGGATACAGATTCCCTGCCTGTGGATTTGTTTTTCAGAGATGGAAGTATTGTCCTTCACAAGATCCATGGCTCCTACAGTGTCAAGTTCTCTGCACATGAGCAGGAGGTGAACTGTGTGGACTTCCAAGGTGGCCTCATTGTCAGCGGCTCCCGGGACCGAACAGCGAAGGTGAGTGGGGAATGTTTCAGCAGCTGCAGGTGCTGCTGTAGAGGTGACTTCAGAGGTCTTGTGCCATTAATATTTAAGTGTCAGCAGAACTGTTGTGAGCCCTGTACTCCTTGCAGGAGGAATGCTGACTATCTTGGCTCATGTCTCTGAAAAGATGCTTGCTCTGCCAAGCTTGTTAGAAAGAGATTTGGCGGTAATTTACAGCATCAGCTGCTTTGCTTATACTTGGAAGTGCAGAAGGCAGCAGCTGATACTTTGCTTCTTTTCCTGTATAACTATCTACGCTGTAGTGTAGATGAATGCCAGTTAGTGTGAAATTGAGTGTATGGATCTCAAACCCATCCTTGTTTTATGATTTAACATTGCAATGTGGTCTAACATGCTCTCTGTTATATTTTCAATCTCTGTAAGGGTTAGGATGATTTCTTTTCTTAGACTTGGTTATTTACTAATTTTGTGGTTTATTTATTTGTGTGGAGGTTTTTTTTCCTTTTTTTTTTTTCCAATGGTTTTTGGTTTGCAAACCAGGAATGAAGTTAGATTATGAGTACTGTTTGCTCCCATTTTTCTCTTGCAGCTGGCATCACTGGGTCCTATCACGTAATTTTTGACTATTTCTTTTTGGGGCAGGACCTTGTTGATTTTTGTCCTTCTGGATCTGGTTGACAACACTTTGTTCCTGTTTGGACCTGAAGAGTTGTTCCTCTGAACTGTAATCAGCTCTGTTTGATCAGTTTAGGAAGCTCTACACAGATGTTTCACCCTTATCCTGCTAGCATGATGCAGTATGTGTAGAATCTTCACAACCACTTGTTTCATTGTTTGAAGCGGTTGCTGTATGTTGAATGTTATATGTTGGCTTTTGCTCTGGGTAGGCTGATAGACATTCTTGGTTCCTGATTTATATCACAGAGCATTCATGGAGTGTAGTGGGTAAGAGGAAAACCAGCTAATTTCTGTTTTTCAAGAGGGGACATTGAAGCAAGGAAAGACTTAAATATCTCTTCCAAGGATTTACAGGAAGTGTGTGAAAGAGCATGACCTGATTTATTTTTGTTGGTCCCTTTGTACAGACGTACTTGAGTAAAATCACTTCCAAGTAAAGCAAGCAATGTTCAGATGCAAAAAGCAATTTTGGGGTTGCTGTTTGCTTCCTGGGAGCAAGACCTTGATGCTGCTTTGTCTCCTGCTTTAGCGTTGCTGCTCCTCTCTGGTCTGTGGATCCTCTTTTCTGGGAGAGTGCCTTCTTGCTACTTCTCTGACAGCTGGAGGACAGACATCCCCGACCTTGAGAACAAATTCCTGAAGCCCAGAGGGGAATTTCAAGCTGTTTTTCTTAGAGCTAGTGTGGGATCTTGCCCACCCAGTGCTCCCGACAGCATATACTCTGGGGATGCTCACCTCTTATTTTTTATCATCTCTTTTGTAGGCTGTCTTGTTTGCATGAATGAGACTCTTGGAGGGTGGAAGGGAATCCCTACCAACCTTTTAAAGGGGCTCTAAGCTATTGAGGGCTCTGCTGAGTGTTGATTAGGACTAAGCCCTGAAGAGCTGCTAATGTACATTCCTGTGTGATAGGCAGCAGATAGTGTGCTCTGAGCAATATTTTTAACCTGTAGGAGATAGGGATGCCTTAAAGGAGTTAAGCTTTTCTGCTGCTTTTGCTGACACTAGGTGCTAAATTCCCCGCTGACAAGAATAGCCTGCAATCCTGGGCATTATCAACAAACAAACAAATAGGGCACTCCACGCTTTGAAGTCTTGAAGCAAAACATTGGGGGTTGGTTACAGACAACTGGGAGGCTTGAGTCCTGTGGACCAGGAATGATGGCAAGGTGGAGAAAATGAGGGCCACTAGCAGAGGCCCCAGCAAGAATTTTGGGGCCTTTATTAGGGCCCAGAAACAAAGGGGTGAACTGGTGGAAGGAGATGTGCATGTTTCCACTGTTGGGGGAGGAAAGGAGTTCTCTCATTGTCAGTGAGCAAGGGCAGCCACTTTGAAAACAGCCTGCGGTACACTTGAAAAACTTGGTCTAAAGGGGGGTCTTATAAAAGATTATTTTATAGGCTGGTGAATGATTAACTTCATAGTTAATATTAATAGAAATTTTTCAAGGATGCTACTAAGTCTTCCCACACTGTTCAAGAGAGCATACTTCAACAAATCCTAGTTGTCATTTATTTAACTACAGAATATGAGCAGTTTGTGTTGAGTGCTGCCCTTAGAGAGCAAGTGGTGATGGGGGTGCTCTCTCTGTTACCAGTGAGGTGGAAGGCCATAAGCTGAATCTTTGTGTGACTACAAGTGCTTGTTTCTGCCAGCAATTGAAGCCTCTGCTCCCCCAAAATAAGTAACTGGATTTCAGGGAGAGTGTCTCTGGGAAGGTAAGCGTGGCAGTTTGGGCAGCTCTTCTAGCACATTAGCAGCATGCATCCTGCGATCTGCAATTTTGGGTGATGTGGCATAACATGCATCTCTCTCTTTAGGTTTGGTCCCTGTCCGCAGGCAGAGTTGGTCAGTGTCTACATACAGTACAGACAGAGGATCGAGTGTGGTCCATTGCTATCAGCCCATTATTAAGGTAACAGATCTCTTTATTCCCAATTTTCTCCAGAGAAGTAAAGGAGTTGGATAAGCTGTGTGTCCACACACACAGCCTCAATGTGACAGTTCAGGGACTTGATTTGTGTGGAGGCTGATCAGGTGCTTCTGCCTGCAGCAGGAGCTCAGGGAAGAGCATGTGGTCTTTATTTCCTGTACCAGCAGAGTGATCTCCTCATAAAGAGGCTGTGAAGGTGGGCCTGGGTTTATCTTAGTGCCTCAGGTGGGACCTGTTTGTTCTTTCTTGACGAAGGATTGCTGACTTGCTAATTAGAAACAGTGACCTGGATCCTCTTGAGATTTTCTGTGGTGAAAAGATGCCAACTTGTATTCTCATTCTCTGGCAGAAGAGCTGCTGAGCAAAAAAGTCCCTGCTTGAGAGCTGCATGCAGTGGTTAGAACTCAGATTTTTTTGAACATGTTGAAAAGATGGAGTTCAGGGATGTGGTTTTCCAGCCTTGCCTGTAGCTCTGTGCTTCTAGTGCAGGCATAATACTACAAGTACAGCTTCAGCATGGGAGACAAGGGCAATATATACCCCAGTGTCTTCCAGGGTGTTCTTTGAAGTGCTCCTTTTCTTGAGGAAGAGAAAATATGAGAAATTCTCACAGTTAAAATCTTAAACCAACCACCAATGATCTGTCTCTTTGGTTCCCTGTTAAACTGGTCTGCATTCAAGAGAGGTTCTTCCTCAGCATACCTCAAGGAAGAGGGGAGGAAAAGCTGCTATTGCTGCTCATGTGATGTCTGCAACTACTGAATTTTAGGCTTGTGCAAAACCAAAATACTGTCCACAACTGCTGTCTTTGTTAGATTTCCAAGCTTGTTTTGCAGGCAGCAGAAACTTTGTGGTACAGAGCTAATGGCTTTATCAGGAAAACGACACTCCAGGCTTGCTATGATTTTGCTGTTGCCTTGTTCCTTTGCTTTCAGTGTTTGAGACAATTAGTGTTTTTGAAGAAGTGCCACGTGTGTTAGTGCTGCTGCAAGATGTGAGATAGAAGCCCTTTGCTGTCTTCTGTGCTGCAATGGTCCCTTTTCTGTCACACAGGCTCTGGCTCAGTCACCGTGGCTGGTTAGACGCTGGTGGCATTCTGCTTCCTACTCCTAAGTGATGACCTATTGCCGTGGCCTCTTGTCAGGACAGTGTTCCTCTCCCTGGTGTGCATGCTTGTGCACACTCTCTGTCACAATATTTACCCTCAGTCTCCCCACCCCACCCTTTCCTCCCTGCAGGGTGATAAATTGGAGGTGGTGGAGCAGCTACCCCATGAACAAGTGGGCTTAAATTGTGCACTCTCATTTTTTTATGAGTCTGAGGACTGTACCAGCCTCTCCCACTAGCCCATCCTACTGCAACCCCCCTTACCCCTCCATATTTTAGGGAGGGGGCTGTGGAGAATTAGAGCCAATTAGCCACGTCATTAATTCTTCAATTTGACGGCTGATATAGCAGAGCCTGAAACACGCTGCTGACCTCGTATAATGGGAACTCTGCTCCTTAACATATTGACGATGGGAGAAGTTAATTAAAATTCCACAGAGAGAAGGTGTCGGCTAACCTATAAACCTGTCGCTTCTCAGAACAAATCGCAGCCATCCTAGGAGAGAGAGAGGATCAGAGCAGGAGGGCATGTGGTGGGGGTGGGCCAGGGCAAGGGGCAGGGGAGATGAATTTTTCACTAATAGGTTTTATTACTTGCTGTCTAATGAGGGTGAGTATCAAAAAGATAATATCTGGTTTCTAGGAAATTCTGCTTTGGGGAGCTCTGTGGTTTCTGTTTTATTTGTAAGAGCCCATATTTCACCCATATGCATTCCCTATGCACTTTTGTGTCTAAATCTTTTCCTCCCTCGCTCTCCTCATCCTTCTAGCCAGAGCTTGGATACATTTGTTCCCCAGTGAGGCTGAACATGGCCTATAACCTCCACTTCCTCCTAAACATTTAATGTGACCTTCTGATTCTCTCTTCTCAGTTGTGCTGATGTAAACTGAGATTTCCTCCGTAAGGACAGGTAGTTCTGCTGGTGTAGAACTGCTGGAGAATCAGGCTCCAACCACCTAAGTATTTTGGCCCATTGCTGCTAAGAAATGGCAGGTATTTCTACTATGGATACACAGAGCTCAAAGCAGTTGTGTTCTGTGGGGTAGGAGCAAGGAAGGCTCTTCCAACTCTAGCCATTCAAAATTGCTTTGGAGAGGCTGTAGTTTCCTGCCATGGAAGTTTGCCAGGACTAAGACTCTCTAGATTACTCAGGATGATATTCTTACTGAACTTCCTGACCCACAGCTGAATTTTCTGCTGTGCCTGTTGTAGTCCTGCACTGCTGGACTGCTACTCTAGAGGACAGTGCCTGTACACTCAAGCTGAACATTAGAGACTTGTGCTCTTAGACCACAGCTCCTCTGGCTGCAGGCATTTTTTCTTAGGTATTCTGCTTTAATTTGTCTGTAGTTTCCCTGTGTCACTACAGAGATCATCCTGTAGTTGTGTGGAGCTGGGGGAGGAGGCTTCCTTGTTCTCTGTGTAGTGGTGCTATTCTGGATGTTTTTAGGGTCTGCAAAGAGAATGATTCCTATAAGGGAGATTAAGTAGAGGGAAAGGTATTAGAAGGGTCCCAAGAATGTTGGATCATCTCTTCATACTGTGCATGGGAAAACTGTGCTTAGTCCTTTACATAACTTTTTCAGTCATGGAAGTGTCTTGACATCCATGTGTGTTGTTAGAACTTCATTGCTTTGGGGATCCCTAACAGTGCCCTGCAGGGTAATAGGGATGGGAGGGCGTTCTGTTCATTTGGGGTTTTCAGTAAGTCTGCAAAGTTACGCTGGTTGGTGTGCTCTGGATAGCAGGTCACACATTGCATGTTGCATAAGTGACTAGAGAAGACTCTGAGAGTGTCCTTAAAGTAGGATACTTAAAATAAGGGTACCTCAGCTTCCTTCAGTCACTGGTTTAATTGATCTCCAAAGCTGTCCTTCTCCATGGATTAGTAAAATGCTGTACTTACTCTGCTGCGTCCCTTAAACTACATTTCTTAGCTGCTCATAATCCTCTTGCCCCCCCCGAGTTCATTTGCCTTTTGAACTCTGCATCACGCAGATGTTAAACTTTCATTTTCTGGTGCTTACTGCAGTGACTTATGTGTGCTCAGGGACCAGGGCAAGCCTAAGTGCAGTAGACCAATTCAAATGTGCAAAGTGAGGCAAACTCGGGAGTTTCTGGTAGAGCAGTGACACCTTCATGCTGTGTGGTTCCCTGAGGTGGCAGTAGCCAGGGAAGAGAAGGGAGCAGTGTACAATGTAAACTGGAGGGGAAAGAAAAAAGTGAGCCTTCATATTAAGTTCATTATTAATCTTGGATCCAGATTTTTTTTTTTTGTGTTGAATTTTAAAAAGTACTCAGATCTAAGCTGACTTCTCCTGCCAGGTCTGGCCACTGGAATTTGCTATTTTAATCTTAAAATATTTAAATATTTATCACGAGATGCTGTACTCAAAGTGTGTCAAATTTTAAAGCAAGCAAAGAGAGAATGGAGGCACACAAATGGTTTCCAATGTACAACTGTAGATGAGCAGCAGGATGACAGGTTTCAGCTGTAGATAGAGAGCTAGGAAACCCTTGGTATGTTTTGGGGCAATCATAAAGTGCCCTACTGTGACAGAAACATGCTTTGGGTGTGTAAGCCCAGGAGACAGTCTCTTCTGTTCTGACTGTGTCATTAGTTTGCTGCAATAGATGACCTGTCCTTGTGGGTGTTGCCTTGGTGAAGTGCAGGTTAACTCCAGAGAGAAGGAATATTTGTACTGAAGATTAGCTAAGTACACTGGATGCTTAATTTAAAGGAAAATAAATACTAACACGAGCAGCTGAATTTAAAAAGCCAGACTGAATCTCATGTGTATGCAGTGTTGTAGTTGAGACCCAGCTTCTCTATTTGAACATGCTGATTTTAACCTAATTGCCTCTCCTATGGATTATTATGAGGAAATAATATCTGAGATCTCTGCTTCTACAGACCTCAGGCAAATTGTAAAACATATCCCAAACTTGTTGGGGAAAGGAAGGAAGAGTAAGATTACTGACAGGCAACTTTACTGAGTGGGCCTCTCTTCTATTGGGAGCGATCAAAATGATTAATTTTGAGGGCTTGTTTTTAATGGTTATCTAGAAACTTCTTGTGAAAGTGTAACAATTGATCTTGCAGATTGCCTTAGAGCAAAACCTACTTGAATCAGAGCAACTTTGCAGTGGTTTTAACTATGCAATTGAAGCCCTAATGTGTAGAAGTTAAAATGTTGGATAATGTTCCCCTGCCCTCATTTCTTACTCAGATTTTATCAGCAGATTTCCCCTACTGCATATCAAGATGAGCTGTTGGCCATAGTGTGCTCTGCCTTGACCTAGCTTTGTGCAGTTAACCTCCCTGAGTCTGCTAGGACTTGGGAGAAGTAACTGAGTTTTGTTCGGGTTTGTGCATTGCCAGCAAAACAGCCGGCAGCAATAGCTCTGCTGTCCTTGGGGATCTTTGTAGAGCCTGGTTGGTTTGAATAATTGAGAGGGGACTCTGACCTGCAGCTGTTTCTTAAGCAGGGCAGGAAGAACCTGCTCAACTGTGAGATCCCAGAGTGGACGCGCAGAGTTAGTGGTGGCATTAACTGCCATCTTTTACTGACCTCAGAGGGTGATCTGGATGTGGGTTTCTAAGTATATGCAATAGTCATAACTGACTTGGTGCTCTTTCACCCTAAAGCTGAAGAGCAGGAAATGAGTATCAGTTTCTCCCCTCTGGAGCTAAAATGACACCTGTGTCTTATCCATTTGCCCTGACTGTTCCCTTGATGTTGGGAGGAAGAAGACTCTGTTTTACCTTCTTTAATTGTGTGATAATGACTCTATTTGGTCTTCATGTGGGTGAACACATGAACACGCATGTCTGTTTTCCTTCTCCTCTAAAAACAAACAACCATGCAAACATTTCTATAGATTGAGAAACTGCAGCTTACCTTTCTTCACTTCAGTTTCTTTCTTTTGCCCTCTAAAGCTCACATGATTGATGACTTCCTCCCTTTTTGTCACTTTTGGCCAATACTCTAATGTATATATTTTCTGTGACTGTGTGAATTGGCTCACTAGTGGTTGCAGGCAGGTGAGCAGGTTTTGGGAGGCAGTAGCTGACAGAGTTAGAATGCAGACATCTGTTTCTAATTGTGTTGAACTGTGTTGCATATTGAATTTTTTTTTTCCTCTCCCTGTAGTTTTTTTTTAATCATTTTTCCCCTTGCTTGAGGGGAAAGTCTGTCTCAGAAAACTTGGAGGAAGCATCTTTCTTGTGCTGCCTGGTTCGCACAGGAGAATCCATGGCTGTTTAATCGATGTGACAGAAGAAACTTAGTTGAGGGGGCTGGCAACCTTATGGTTTGAGGTTTCCATTTCCAGTTTGTGATTGTTTTCTCTTTGCTTTTTAAGTTTGCAGGGGGAGAAGGTACCTTCACCAGACCTTGGCTTCTGTTTACCTTTGCTCAGTTGTGCAGTGTGCCTTTGTTTTTCCACCTTTGATCAGTGTCCTGCCAACAGATAATTTAGCAATTGCATCCTAGGGTGGAAGTGTGGAGTTAATGTTAAAATTAGGGTTTTTTTCCTTTCCTTACTTCTGTGGCTGATGGAGCAGAGAAGAGGAGAGGGGAGGTGAAGGGGGCCATAAATTCTAGACCTGGTGATTCTGTTCCTTGTAGAGAAATGAAAGGCTCTGATGTCTCTTCAGCACTTTCATTAACATTTAAATTAAGGGTTTGTTTTTCAGGCGGCTTCAGTCGAAGCCCTTTCATAGTCTGACACATGGAGGCCTTTCTCTCTCTCCTCTCTCTTCTTTTTCCAGCTTGCATATCAGTATACAATAGTAATCACTGTTTAATTTTTTTTTCTGATCTCTCAGGAGGGCAGCGACCTGACAAGCTGTACCAGAGGTTCAAAGAGAAACAGAAATGGAGTGCAAAGGTAGATGAGCAGGAGGATGCCAGTGTTCACTCCTACAATTAGAGTGGTGTCTGTTCCCTCCCCGCCTTTCAAATGACTGTTTTTGGGGGCGGGAAGGGACACAGAGGGATGGACCTTTCTTGCACAGTGAGCGCCCCAGGTGCATGTGCCTCTAACCAGCCTCAGCTTCCACTTTACTCCTCCCAGATGAGGCGTACATGTCACTCAGAGGATGCAAGCTCATGCCCTGAGGTGGGAAGTGAAGCTGTAGTGTCCTAAGATAGCAGCCTGGCCCTTCTAAAGGGGTGTTAATTCACTCTGAGGACAGCAGGAGACTGGTCCTCAGCCTGCCATTGGCATTTGAAAGGAGAGTGATAGTGGAGGATATTGCCCTGAAGTAAAAGCAGTATCTGTCTTCTGTGCTTAAGTAATGTCTGCTCTGAGCACTCCACCTTACAGTGTCTGAAGTGTCAGTTTGGACCTTGGTTTATAGTGACCATGCCTTGCCATAGCTAAGCAGTTTTTGGTGTAGGAGAAGAAGAAAAAGCTGTTTTCCACCTGCTTCAACAGTTTTGTAAAAGCCAAGGAACAAAGGGACAGTTTTGGAATGTCAATGACTTGCAGTAGAGAAGCAATGTAGTAGGATTTCTGTAAAGACATGAATCTTTATCCCAGAGCTCTTTTGGAATCTTCCACTTCTCATCTCTTACCCAGCTGGTCACCACTGGTAGGCTGTTACCTTGTGCAGGCTCTCTGACAGGAATTAGGGAGCTTCAGTAGCACTGCACTGGTATCTTTTAGCTAAAAGACATTGGAAAGTGAGCCAACACATGAGCAGTGTTTAGCATAAAGAAACTTGCAGCTTGGTTGCTGTGCCTGTTCCACTTTCTATGACTTCACTATACTGCCACCCCAAATTTGTTTTCCTTTCACTAAACACCTTTATCCAGGCTGAAGAATGCCAACAGGATGAGAGCAGCAAGCTAGCATGGGAACAGGAAGGGTATTCCCTGAATGACAGTAGATATGGTGCATAAAGAAGAGTGCCAAAAATTTCTGTTTCTTCAAGACTGATCATAAATGTGCTAGTGGTGGCCGTGACTTACACCATGTGGCTCTTCTGGAGGACCTAATTCAAAGTCATGCACTTTCAAAAGCATCCTATATATGCTGAAAAATGTTCCTGTTACAGAGTTGGATTTTTTTTCTTTCCTTTTTGTGTGTACTATCATAGACTGTAGTCTGTCATTTCTTGTCTTACTTGCCAGGTTGATTATTGTGTCTGACTGTTCTGAGTGTACAGTGATGATTCTGTGAGTGATGCAGAACAGTCTTCCAGAGGCAGTTGATCTTGTCCATATTCCAAGTGCTCTGGAGCTATCTGGTAGGATGTGCTTCTCTGATCCCATCTGACCCATGCTCTAATTGTTTTGTGTCCATTTCACTGCTCTGGCAGTGCACATGGCTCCTACCTCCTCTCTGTGAGATATTTCTGTGTAGTCCTAAGAACTGCCACTATCAACATCATCTTGGTATCTTCATTCTGTTTCATGCAAGGGGGGAGTCAGAATGTCTGCCCTGGCATCTATCCACTCTTCCAGGTGCTTCAGCTTTTGGAGACTCAGAGATTCACATCCACTGAGTTTTTCTTCTTCAGGATTCACTGTTGGATGGTGCTGACCATGTTTAGTGAAACCCACAGCCTGCGCCAACCAAAGATATCAGCAACAGGAAAGAGGATGCTTGGTATTTGTCACACAGTGTCCTCAGTCATGGTTTCTGAGCCACCTCCAGTGTTGCTCTGTTACTTTCCAGTGAGAAATGCTTTTAATTTAAGCTCTCCTGAGGCTGCATGACAGCACAGAGCTGTGCTTGGCTGCCCTAGTGGTACTTGGGGCAAGTATGCTCCAGCACTAACTGGGGTAACTCCTACTAAGTCTCTGTGGAAGCTCCACTGTATTTATGGGTGGAGAGGACAGGGGGATGCTTGCTCTCCCACCTTCCCCCATGTGGTCTCAAAAGTCCTTGGTGCATCTTTGATTAGGTGTAAGTCAAAAGAATTTCCACATAGTGACCTTAATAACTGAGGTTGATTGGCAGGCAGTCTGTGGAGACGGAGCAGCCTGTCCCTTTCATCTCCCTTGGTGCCGTGCTGGAACAATGGACCAGCATATTTTCCTTGTTGTTCCTCATTTGAAAAGGGTCTGGTATCTCTACTAGGTACCTGTGACATGGGGGTCTTGATTGGGGTCTCATAAAGGGCCCTGTCACTGTGTCCAAAGGCCAGGAATACAAAGGCGGTCAGGGGGTGGGGGTCTCAGCTGACCACTGAAGAAGGGAGGGGAGGGTCCTGGAAGCAGTGGAGGGAGAAGCAACCCCTGATGGGAGACCTTAAAGGGGGGAGGGGGGGGAGGAGGCGGCCCATTTTTGTCCCAAACTCATCAAGCACATCTGCAGAATTGTCCCAGCCGCTGCCTCCCAGTTTCAAAAGAAAATGATCGTTTGATAAACCGTCCTGATTCACCACTTTCTCACAAGGGAGGGAGACCCACCTTTGACCTCTATGATTTCACATTGGGCCCAGCTCCCCCCCATCCAATTGCTGGAGAAACTTTGAAATGCATCCCTTGTGCTCCCTTTCCTTCTCCCTCTTTCCCTTTACTCTCTCTTCCCCCTGCATTTTTTTTTTTTTTCGTCCCCCTCCTCCTCTTCCCACCACCCCCACCTTCCCCACTCTCCCGCTTTGTAAAAAAGCAGGCGTACTGCTTTGGAGTTTAGGCAAGTAATTAGTAAAATCTTTTCTGCAGCACAATAAAACCACAGCCCTTGGCCTGCATATTCCCACAATTTACATACTCACGGGCATTCGAGAAAACAAGTGGTATTCCCAGTGCATCGTTGCCTATGAAAATCATTTGGAAGGCAGGGAGGGGAGGGCGCTGAGACCCACTTGCTCCTGCGAGCTATAGGAATGTGCATGAATATATTAAAATGTTTTCACACAATGCTTGTATTTTCCAGTGGGAAGAGGCATCTTCTGGATGAAAGGCGGCTGGCCCAGACACAAGCCTCTTCCAAACGCTTTTTCCCACTCAGGGTTTGTTTGCATGGACCAGATAGAGAGGGGGCCTGGAAGGGGCAAGGCTGCTATCTGTGAAGAGTAAATCTTTATGTTCCTGTTACCCGCTCCCCATTTGTGGTCCCAGAAAGTCAAACTATGAGGGAGTTGTGTCTGCAGAGGGAGGCAGGAAGGGAAATCATCAGGACTTCCTGCAAAAACTTTTGGAGGCATTGCAAACGTAGAGAGGAAATAGCTTGTAATGGAGCATATAGTGCTGTGACCAATGGGATTCAGTAGCTGCAGCAGGAAATGACTGAGAGGGAGCTGACTATCTTGAGCAGTATTAGCAAAGTGCCTATTAATAACAGAAAACACTCTTGCTGCACTTTTCCAGCTTCATCTTACTGTCAAGAACAGGCTACTCAATGCTCAGTCTGGGAAGCATGTCCAGCTGTTCTCCTACTTTTTTTTTTTTCCAAGAGGATGGTTGTTCCAGTCTGTGCCACCAGTGGAACCCAGCAGTTTCCACTCCTTTTCAGTCAGGGCCCACTTAGCTGCCTTTCCTCCAAATAGGTTCTTTGGGCACTTTCAACTTACAGGATGTTGACAACAGATTTGTGGTCAAACTTGTGTCTAAAGAGTGTAGATCTATGATTTCCTTTCTAACAGACAAGAACTGACAGAAAAAATTGAAGTGAAGGAAGGGAGAGGCTGAACACAAGTAATGAATGGCTTTGCTTAGGAGCAGGGTTTGTATGTAGGGAAGACTGTGGGTTCAGCTCCAGGGATACTGTTTTATTTGAGAATACTGGGGCAGGCTGAAAAGAGGCTTTTCTTGGAGGAAGGATGGTGGCTGTGTTTTCTCATTATTTTTGTTCAGTAATAGTCTTTTGGTGACTAAAAAAGCCCTTTGAAATTTCTGTGGAAAGTGGTGTAGCACTAGCATGTCATCTGGATGCCTTTTCCCTGTGTGGTGTACACACCGCTCTTCTGGGTGGATAACATGTCCAGATAGGTTTGACCCTGAGGATTTATGTGTCTGTCCAGCCACAACCATGGCAGCACAAATTTCTGGATGCCATGAAGAGCTATTCCAAGGCCCATGCTACCCAGTTGAAGTTTCTGCTCTCCTGAAGGAATTTTCAGAACACCAGCACCCAGAACAAGGCATAAGCCATTTAGAGAGGAGTGGGAAAGCTTTATTGAGAATTTCTCCTCAGCTATGCCAGCTCTTCTGACCAGACTCTCCCTGTGGCAGATGAGAGAAAATGTATTCCCCAAGACCTACAAGGAGCTAAACAATTTAGCATCTCAGAACCTTTTGCATAAGAGTACTGCATGGCAGCTGTTCCTAAAATGGATCTGCAGAAGTAGCAAAGCTCTGTAATGCTGTTGCTCCTGGCTGGCCTGCACTGGCCATACTGGTGCAGGTCACAGTGCAAAGGTCTCTAACTTTTTGTTGGAAGCAACCAACAACCCAGCTTGCAAGAGGGCTTACTTCTTATTTTTAATTATTGTCTTCCGAATTGCCTGCTCCTCCCCTTCATCTTTCTGCATTTCTTAAAGAGGCAGTGGAGGGAAAAAAGCTTTGGTTTTTGTTTTGGAAGGGGGTTAGGAAGGGCGACATGGCCCCTGCAACCTCTCATAGGGGTGTCTTGTCAGGGCGCGGCATGGAGGGCACAAACAGATCATAACCTTTAAATGAAAATGTGATGGAGGGGAGAGATGAAAGCAGTGAAACAAATTAGATACATCTAGAGGGGGTGCTCAACTGGAGAAAATTAGCATTTCTTCCTAATTGGAGTGCAGGGCATTCCATTACAGGGTTTCATTACAAGGAGGGAAGCACTGGGCCTCTTTGGAGGATTCCCCCTGCCCTTGGTTTTTCTAGAAGTAAAAATATATATTTGGGAGAGAACTGTGAAAGTTCTGAATTTATCAGAGTGAAGGTTTCAGACTGCTGCAGGAGGAAGAATAATAGTAAACCATCAGGTCTTTATTTATTAAGACAAGAAAGTGATGATTGTGTACACATGAAGGCAGTTGCTAGTCCATGTTTTCCTGAAGGAAACTAGAAAGTATACAGGAGGCTGCAGGTGATGGTAACTTTCTGATTTAAGTATTTGCTGAATCAAATTTCTAGACTATCCAAAATGGACTATTTTGTTTGAAGCAAATGGATGTGTTTTTGATTATTCAAGCCTGTTTTATACTGCATATTAAGTCCATGCTGCACAAAACACTTGTTTAATGTGTGTTTGCCTGATTCTACCTCTAACTAGAGCTGCTGTATCCAACAGAAATTTGCTTATATCCCTGGGAAGACAATGGCCAGCTTCCAGCACAGAATGTCTGGTGGCTGCTTTGGGGCTTTGTGCACAGTTTTGTGGTCCAAATAGCTTCTGCCAGCTTGAGGAACAGGCAGATATGGATGTGCTTTACATGTACATCTGTATGTGGGAATGGGGGCAAAGAGTAACTTTAGAGGGAATTCAAGGGACAAGGTTTTGCACTGCATTTCCTGGTTAGAAGTAGAGGGGAACAGTTTCTTTTTTCCAAGCATGGACTGGATTACTTATCAGTCTGTGCTCTCAGGAAGGGCTGGGGGGAAGAGGAGAAGGGAGAGGAAGAAGAGGAGAAATGCATACTTTCTTGGGGTGTGTGGTATACAATGTATGTCGTTCTTCCAATCTACAGTTACAAACTTTTCTGTTCCAGCTCAGGAGAGGGAATACATGAGCATATCAATATGGATTGTAGGAAACTGCTGAAGAAAGGGTTCTGTCTGCAGAGAAGGGAGCTCCTGGCAGAGGAGGAGATGTTTGCTGCAGCACTGCCTTCATCCTGGGCAGGCTCTGTCATCCATGTGCTTGGGATGACGTTGCAGATGGTATGAATTTACAGAAGTCATAAATGTAAATCTCTGACTTATCACTTGCTGCTGAATTTTGGCATTTTGACACAGAGCATAGCACTGTCCACAGGAATATCTTCAGGCTTAGAGAAAATATTGATAAAAATGAAAGTATGGCTAAGAGATGGGCTTCTCCTATATTAAGTCTGGCACACATCAGGATAATGATGTCTCTCATCACAACATTCTCCTTGTCACTTCAGTCCTCACAGAAGATGCTTGGCAGACTGTTTAAAATAAAGCAAGAGGGGAACAGGACCAGAGAGGCTGAAATTTGGAGAGGAGCAAATGAGTAACAGAAGATAGTCACCCTTGAAGGGAAAGAGTTCCTCTGAAGAATGTGAATTTCTCCTCAATGTGTGCATCTGGCTTGAATGCTAATACACTTTCAAATGGAGCGTGCCAGAGTGCCTCTTGCCTGTAGCTAAGCTTCAGTTTCCTTGGGTTTCTGGCATCTTGAATCTCTGTTGTGAGTTGAATTGGACAGGTGGACAGAACTGTGTGTCTCTGACTCTCCTTGGCTCCATTGCCTGTGGTTTCTTTTCAGAGCAGTGTGAGGCTGTTACAGAGTGGAAGGCAGAATGGAAAGTCTGTTCTTTCTGTGTGGTGTTGCCCGTGTTGTGTTCTGTGGTTCATTATCTAGGATTTGTCAGGTCTTCTCTACCTTCCCTCCCAGCTGCATGAAACAAAACTGCTGCAGCCAGTTCTTGATATTAAGAGGTGTTATGGTTTCATGATACTCCATTTACTATCCCTACACGTGGCATGTACTCTTACTGCTCTGTAGGCATCCTGACACTTAGCAGGTGCAGGGCTAATTTAGGAACAGGTATTAAAGCCAGCTTTTAATGTGCATTGCCCTGTCTAATTAGTAAATTCTTGTTCTCTCTCCTCTGAGATTGAAGCACATATTCCTTTAAGTCTAACCGTCCATCAAAGAGGACTTGAATGAGGCCCTGCTATGGTTGGTAGACACAGGCAGCTAATGACAAGAGAGAGCCCATTTCCTTTGAGAAGAGAGACCTGTACCAAGGTGATTTATAGTCCCAAAGATTTATTAGTGTGGGGGCTGAAGAGAGTCTTGCAAGCTGGAACCCAACAGCTTAGTTTTTTTTCAGGGGAAAAAGAAATCTGTGTGTGTACCTTTTCCCCACTCCTGAAAGAAGTGAACTCACCAGAAGCAGCAATTGCAGACTAAGCTGGGCCAAGCAGCAACTGCTACTATTGCTGTGCTTGGTCTCTTCCTCCTGATGCAGCTGTGTTGAGCTTTTCACCTGTTTAGTGACCTGCTTTGGCTGTTCAGGCTGATTTAATGAGGGATGGGGATGGAACAGGACTGTCTGTTTGAAGAGTTTCTCTCTTGCATCTGATTTTCTGTCTTGGCCTAGAGAATGTTTTCATTTTCTTGTACTTCCCCTGGATTTTCTCCTCTTTGACAGTGGAGAAGCAAGGGAGCCATGCTCCAGATATTAGAAAAGCAGTAGTGTTTCTCTAACATCTGTCTTCTGATGGTCTCAGAGCAGTCTGGGAACATGGATGGTGTGCATATCACTTCAGGTAAATTTGGAGCCTGACAAAGCAAAGACTTCATGCTCCTGGTACATGGTGGAAAATATGAATAGTGAAATATAAAAATTCAGTAGTACTGTGTGCAGGTGAGCAATGCTGTTGGCACTGTGCAAAATCTGAGTCCTCTGCTTCCCAAACTGGTTTGTGAGATCCTCATAGTCCTGATATGCTGGCTCTTCAGCTCTCTTAGTAGAGCTGCTAATTTTAGGAGGGACTAAGGCTGGTTGAAGCCTCAAAACATGGAGCAATTAACCTGCCTCAGAAGGGGCAGTGAACCAACAGGTTTTTCAAGAGGAGATACAGCAGAGAAACACTCCTCTGTACCAAAGAATTGGATACATTACTAGTTTGTATCATGTTTTGTGGTTTTTCCTCATACTTGGTCCCAAGTAGAACACTCTGCAGAAGGTAATGATATGCTCATGTTTGGTTGCCTCCATTAGTCATGGTAAAACCAGCCTGAAAAAATATGGAGAGTAAGATGATGGTGGGTAAGCTTGAATGTGGAACTGTTTTTCACCAAATCCTACAATAGTAGTACCAGAGTAGTACCAGAGACATTTGAAATAACTAGGAGATTGTTTTGAAATGAATAAAAGATAGTATTCCTTCACACAGTGTGAACTCGGTGCTTCTGAAGGTTGTGGAGATGGGTGATGCCAGCAGTTTTGAAAGTGATTTTATAAATTCATGAACAGCAGGTTCATAATGGGCAATACTTTTTAAAATCCTTAATACGGCGATTGTGAATGCAGAGCAAATGACCACAGAAGGTTGCCAGGCTTACATGTTCTTCCTGAAAACATTTGCCAGTACCACTAGAGACAAAATGGTGAGCTCAATGGGCCATGGCTTGACAAAAGTGGGCATTTCTCTTCTTCTGGCCATGGTGGGGCAGTCCAGCATACCTCTACCCCTGCATTTGGTGTTCAGCAGTGGTCAGTAGTAAATGGAGTCTAGGGAGAAGGTTAAGCAACAAGAGTAAAAAGATCCTTCCCTGCCTATTCCTTCCCAGCTTCCAATGAGAAGAGGTTAGGGCTTCCCTGACTAGAGCTTTCATCTGGATCAGTGTTTCTTTGATATTTGTAGAACATAGCTCTGTGAGCTCTGTGAGCAGCTCATCTCTTCTTTATGAACCTGTTAATATTCTAGGCTTTATATGTTCTATATATGCTGTATATATTCTAGGTTCCTTTCAAATTCCATGTTGTGTCCTGAGGAAGAAACATATTGTTCCATTTTTAAACCTTTTGCCTGATTGTCTTATGGGGCTATACAGGGAATGATTTCACTCCCTAGATACCCTTCACTCTGTTTTAAAGTTTTAATATTTTTCCACCCCAACTCCAGTATCGATGGCCCTGTGTGAAGCAGTAGCAAACCACAACTTGCAGGTACTTGCTGGCCAGTTGTTATTTGGAGTGGAGTTCATATGGCGTGGAGTTCAGGCATCCCTGAGCTGTAGGAAGCTCATCACTTCCTCCCAGTGCAGCTTTTGATTGGTGTCCACAGAGATGCAGCCCAGTGTGAATTGATGGCCATGTAATTGGTTCTTGTGTACTTGCATGATAAAAGTTGAGTGACAGTTTGAACTGAGACACTTGTAACTGGTTACAGAACTAAATACTAATGCTCAAGTAATGTGCTCATTTCAGTGTAGGACGTGTGAGTGAGCTTGGTTTTGGCATTTCTTTGTGTGGGTGTTTGACTTACCAAGTAGAAATTGTTCTTTTAATAGCTGTGTTTTTGGATGTGACTTCCTAAGTTCTCAGAGCACATGGAAACAGAGCAAGCCATGGAAAGGAAAGGAGGAAACTGTGGTTTCACACTCCAACCCGCAAAGTTGCCTATGCATTTAAAGCTTCCAGACTTTTCTTCCTTGAAGTGTTGGTAGACTGATTGCCAGCAGGTTGTCCTGCTTCACCTAGACAGCAGCTTACTCAGTGACAGGAGGCAGTGTGGTAATTAATATCCCTTTATCAGATATTTTTTGTCATCAAAGGACAATGTGTATTAGGGAATCTTTTGTTCCTTTGCAGACTTGAGATGTGTGCCTGAAGAGTCAGTCCCTTTCAATGCAATCCTTTCCCTCTTATATCATTTTATGTGTAATTTTTTCCCAATATACTAACATAAAGCATCATAATAAATTACTGCTCACCTTCTTGTCATATCCTTTCCCTATCTCTATGCCATTTATTTTGCCTGATCACTTTCCTATCTGGCCTATCTTCATCTGGCTTATCTCAGTTATCAGTGAAATTTAATAATTTTTAGCCTGCCTTGCAGCCCAGCTTACAGATACTGAAGGTGATAACCTGTGCTGTAAAACTGTGCATTACTGATGTCAGTGTGGTTTGAACTCTGGCTTCTGCAAAACTTTCCTAGAGAGTTTTTGTGTGTTTTGGAATCTGTGTGGAAAGTGGCCACTAAACATCTTTATGCCTTTGATGTGTATTATCTGTTAATGAAACCTTGTATGCTTTTCTCTGCATGCAGGGCTGGGGCTTTCTGACCTGACTGGCAGGTTTTATTTCTCACTCTGGTGCTTGCTCACAACCAAGCATGGGGTTCACACCAACCTGCAGATGGGGAGGAGGGGTTTTATTCAGGATCTTGGTTGCCTAGGGCTGAAGAGCTGACATGCTCCAAACACGTAGTATGAAAACCCCGAAGCAAATCATATTGTGTAGAGTGGAAAACTGGGGAGGTGGAAGCTGCCCAGAGCTTTAAAGGCAAGTGGATTAAGGTTGTTGCAAGCATGTCTGTGTCAGGACTGGAATGATCAGCACAGGAAAGCTCTAGGAATCATTTCATGGCTGAGTTAAACACAGATGAGGCTTTGCTTCCCTCCTCCACAGAGCACCTGTGTCTCCATGGCTCAGTGTCCTGGCCCTCTCTGTGTGTAGTATGTGCTCCATATACATGCCTTTCCCCTTTCACCTTTTCTAGTCTTTGGCTTCTTAAAACACTCTGAGCATTATTTCCCTCTCCCTGATGAAGAACTCATTTAGACTTAATTTGTAAATTGTCTGAATATCAGAGGGCAGAGGAGGAAGATCAGTCACTCTGATTTTGTGATATGGCTTCTTTCCCCTAAAAGAACAAGTACAGCTCCTGCCTCTGCATGCTATCGAGAAAGAACTGCTGCCCTGTGTGCTAAGGAAAGTACATATTTGTTGATAACTCCTCTTCTTCCTCACCATCTTGATCACTTTTTTCAAAACTTTCCTAAATATGAGAGTTTAAATTTATTACACGTGTCTGTATGGCAGAAGGAAAAAGACAAAAATAATTTCTGGCTTGTGGCACCAGGAAAAGAGATTCCTTCCACATTTACTTTTAAACTGAAACATTCTTGATTTTAGTTGTTCTGGCAGACCTGAAAGGATTCTCCCGTCCCCCTGACCTCACTGGCATGCATGGATTGCTGCTTATTGAAAAGTAATCTTCTGCCATGGATTCTAATGGAAAAGTTTATATAAAATGTCATTCTATATATATATATACATGCATTTTTAAAACAATACTTGTTAACTGAAAACTTTGCCAGTCACATCTGAAAAAATACTGGGATTGGTTTTGGCAGTCCTGAACCTTAAAAAATAGAAAGGCGGTATTTTATAAATAGAAATTTTCTTCTTTTGCATCACGATTCTTTAAGCCTTTTTTATACATGGGCAAATATTTAGACTTTTGTCCAAAGCACTGATAGCTGGAATATTTACTTAAATCAGTTCTACATGTCCTCTTGTATGATGTAGGGTTATAAGAAGAAAAAGCCCAGATATCACAAACCTGATAAGGTTTATGATAAAGTGTGAGCACAGATGACTTTACATGTCTTTCCCCACTGCAGGGATTGTCCACTCTGTTTCTCTGCACAGGCTTGAAATTTGTCTAGTCAAAATGGGTCTGGTTTTGTCCATGCTGGCATGGATTTCACAGCAAACATACTTTGTCCAGAGGTGTCAAAAGTTGCTTCTAAGGAAAAGTCTTGAGCATTGATGGGTCAAAGGCACACAGTATCTGTCTGAACTCATCTCTGTTCACACTTCTGTCCACATCTCTGTGATGTAGTACTTAAGGCAGCTTGGGTGAGGCTGAAATAAATAGTATTGAAATTGAAAAATTATCCTTTCTGTGAGAGTCTTTAATAAAATGTGATAGAAATAGATATGGCCTGAAAAGAAACTAGAATGAGGGGGTTGAACCAGGCAATTTGCTTCTCTAGTTTGCAACCTGCTGAAGCATCGTGTCACAGTTGTATTTTAGGCAGCTCAGAAAATTAAGTCTGTGCCCTGGGGGTTGTGCTGCCTGCCTACTCCCTTCCTACAATTGGTGTCCCTGAGGATCTCCTTTCCTTGTCAAGATTGTTGTAATTGCACCATCTCCAAGGGCTTGCTCAACACTCCAGTGTACCTGTCCTTTGATAATAGTGGCATCTTTTCACTTTCCTGCTTACCACCTTGTCTTCATTGCAGAATCAGGACCAAGCTTTTTGATTATGATAATTCTTCCTTTCTAGTAGGATACTGCAATCATAAGAGACATGAGGTGAGTTTTTTAAAACTATGGTTTAACATTTAAGAACAAACAAAAAAATCCCCCAGACCCCATTGTACTGATGCTGTACAGCTGGGCAGCTGCTTTAACTTGTCTACAAGACCTGACAAGTCAGGACAAGCATTTCTATCCTGAAGGCAATGGTGATAATTCAAAAAAAGCATAGATGCTGGCAAGTCCTGAGAATCAGCAGAGGCAGCATACCTCACACAGAATGCCAGTTTCTGGCTTGTGGGACATCTGAAACAGTCTGATTTAACACAGGAGCAGTACACTACCAAACTGTGCGGCAAGTTTCCTGGTAGTTTTGCAAAACCAAAGTCTTGTAGTAGAAAGGGGGACAGAACAAATGAGGTCCCACTATGAAAAACAGTTTTGGTTTGCTAATGGGGGGTGCCTCAGCAAAAGAGAACCTGGGGCCTTTGTTGCTGTCCTTCTGGTTATGATTGTTGCCTGACTTTTGGGGCAGATGTTGGAGGAGTTGACTTATTTTTGATGATTTTTCTCAGCAATAAGAGTTCTTGCTCTGTCCTTGGCACAGTTCTTGCTATCCTATTTGGGACTTGCATGGTCCAGCTTATTCTCCCTGAGTCTGTTGCCTTTCTAAATCTCAGTGTGAAGGTACTAGACTAGAAATCCTGTCCTGGGAGCATAGGCTACATCAGGCCTTCAAGAATCTGTCATGCATTGCACCCCTTGACATGCTTCTATTGTGCATCACTGTATCTCTTTTCTCCTTTACCGTGTTTTTGGCATCCTGCACTGCCGTGTTCCATAGGCTGGGGGAAGGATGCCATGGGTTGACTTCCTCAGTGTGTGTCCCACCGCTGACTGTGCCCCAGCTATGCCAAGCAAACTGTCCCGCTCCCACCCCCTCCCTTGCTCGCCCCAGATTGGAGCCCCCGAGAGGTCTTTGTCGGCCTGTTGAGAGCAGCCCCCGTTCCTCCATTCCCACATGGCACACCCTCCCCAGCAGCCCTCTCTGCATTCAGCAGTTTGGGCTGAAAGAACCTTGGCTAATTACGCCGGGCTGAAAATTACCACTTTGCTGTGTAGTCCTGCTGCTGGGCCCATTTGTGTGGGGCCTGTAGTTAGAGGGAACAAAGTCCCCCCTGTGGAGCCAGGCAAGCCCCAAGTGTGAAGCTACAGGTACAAGCAAGAGGGGAATGAAGGGAATAATTACCAGCTTCTCCAGGTGAAAGCCCCGTTAAAACTTCAATAAGCCAATTAGGGGCCAGGGTGTGTGTGTGGGGAGAGTCTCCCCCACCTATAACTGATTCCCACCAGGCAATTAACAGAAATCATTTCACGGAGGCGAGGATAAGAAATGGCTCTTAGAAATTGTCTTGGGTTGGGGGGGCCTGAAACAGCACGACTGCTGCAGTGGTCCTCATGTACTCCAACCTCCCTGCTCACTGTGTGGCCTGAAAATGTTGGTGGGGCTAGAAGGAGAGGGAGGAGGGAGGGAAAATGGCAAAGAAAAAGGAATCGCTGGAGCTTTACACCTGGACAGGCTTTGAGAAAGTGAAGGCTGGAGTTCAGAGCTTCTTGTAAGGCTGTGTGTGGGCCCAGAGCACTGAGCTCAAGGAGGTTGCTGGGTGTGGGGAAGTGGGCAAAGATCAAGCTCAGGGTGTCTTCCTCATGGGGGTAAGGGAGAAGGATAACGGGAGCAGAGTAGGGAGGAGAAGCATGATGGGTGTGAAGGCTGGAAGTGGGTGTGCAGGTTGGTGAGAACCGAATGCCTCACAGATCTTCTTCAATGCATGGTAGTCTGAAGGTACAAATGGTGTCCAGTGTCTAATACTGTGCATGTATCTCATCCAGGGATCATGTTTTTCTGCTACTCAGTCAGCAGCTTCACCTGTTCCTTCCTTTCAATTAATTCAAAAAACCCATGGAATTTTCTTAAGATGGAGATTATCTGAAATTATCTTGCAACTCCTGTGTACTGTATTGCAGATGGCATGTGCAGCAGTTGGAGGTAGAGCATGCTGTCTGGTGGGTACCTCGCAGGAATCTTGCTCACTGGTGTTTGAAAGGTTGCTCTGGGGAGTAGAGCAAGGGTAGAGCATAGATGAAGTTGCTACAGATGGCTGAGATTTCTGTAGTGATGTTGGAAGGGAGAATGCACTGTGTGAGTTAAGAAATTTAGACCAGTTGTTATTTCGCCTGCACTTGAAAAAGAAGCAAAAAACCCAAATAAACCTTTAACTCCTGGAAACACAAATGCAACCTTAGTTACATTTTGTAACTAAGTTAAATGTTAACTTTCTCTGAATTTCTAATGTTATAGCTACTGAGCATTAAAAATGTTCTTTGAGATTTTGTTCTGGTTACCAATAAGCTGATATAACTGTGCTGTAGTGGTGTTTAACCACCTAGACTCAAACTGACCTGAAAGTCCCTGTATTTAATCTTTTTTCTTCTTTTTTTCCCTTCCTTCTATTTCTCTGCAGAAAGCTCTTTGTGGTAGGAATAGAGAGCTGTATCTCTTGCACAGCCCAGATTCTAGACTCAGAAGTGATTTCTCAGCTAAGTCATGTTTCTTTATTATTCAGTTTCTAAAATGTAACCCCAGTGGTTGCCTGCAAAGAGAGCTCTTCTCACAGAAAAGCCTGGTGGGCATGCAAAGACAGATCAGTTTTGGCATGAGCTTTGATTTTAGATACAAGTGACTCAGATCAGTGCCTGAATTATGTTCTGGATTAAAGTTCTGTTGTGGTTAAAGAGTCTCTTTTTTTCCTGTAATAACAGTAATAACTTGAGCATCATTTGGAGTTTAAATTTGGTCTTGAGAGATAAGGGGTTCTTGTACAAAGACCTCTGCATGAACAAATACTTCATGCCTGGTGAGCCCAGAGGTTTGGGGAGTGAGGAAAGATGAAGATTGCTGGACATACCATGTAAATATGTATTTTACACTGTTAAAAATAGGTTATCAAGACTTTTCTTCAATAAAGGAGCAGGGTCGATGTCAAATACTTGTATAGCTACAAAAGCAATTCTGTTTGAAGTTCTGAAAAATGACAGCAGCATTGTGAAAAGCACTGTTCCAGTATTCCTCTTGTACAGGAATACTCAGGATCCTCAATCATCTTTTATAGAGCTAATCTGAATGCTGGCTGTCCTTTTGAACACTTGCTTCTTCCTAAAGCGTGTGTCATGTAGAGTATTGGGGAAAACTGTGATCCTTAGGTGTGAGCAGCCCTGGGAACATCAGGACGGTTTTGTGGATTGAATCACTAGTTTCGAATCAAGGGTATTTTCCCATTCAATGCCGAAGCGTGGAAGAGTGTGCTTGTATTTGTCCAGGACAGGTCTGGAACCTTTGTCTTGATGTAACTGAGCTCAAGTTTTTTCCAGAAATGAGGATTGTGTTCTATATCTGGTGGCTTGTTTTCACAGAACTTACCTCTACCTGCTGCAGGGATGCTGAAGGGACAGTTATCAAGATTGCAGGTGACTTGGGCACTGAGTATGGAATGAAACTGCAAAGCAGTGAAGGCAAGATGGAAGTATCTAGGTTGGACACCTGCTAAACAGCTTGCTAGAGTAGGGGTGATTTGTCTACCATGCCAGTAATTGGGCTTTTGGGGATATTAAAAGCTTTTTCTGTTCTTCAGCCTGAGTGCTTCTGAAGTCTGGAGGAAGACATGAAGTTAGAGGCTGAGGAGGAAGGTTGGAGAGGTGAAGCTGATGTTCCCTCTACCATGAGGCATGAATACCTCATGAATACCTGCCATGAATTACCTGGGAGGCAACAGCCTCTATCTCATGAGCTGGAGTTCTGCCTCAAATGTGACGTCATATTTCAACCTTTTTTCAAAGGGCATCTCTACAGTGCTCTTCAGTTCAAAATGTAAATGCCTTCTTTCTGGGGACCACTTTTTAATGGTCCACTTGAGGTGGCATATGAACAAGTTATTTGTCTGTTCATGCATGTGTCACTGGTGCTCCTTGCAAGAGAACAGTATTTCCTCTTAGTGCAGTAGTGGTTGTCAGCTTTGCAGGGTTCATGGTCTTCTCTATGCATTTTGCTTTCTCTTTGTGCTGAGTCCATGGTGGGGTGTGGCAGAGCTCTTCTGTACCTTCTCTGTGTGACACTTATGAGATATATCAGGAGCACAATTTAACTCTGAGTTGAGTGAGATGCCTTGGGGGTTGCTGTAGCATGCACATGAGCTCAAAGAAGTAGCAGCAAACCTGCTAGAGCTTTCCAGTCTGTTTCTGGAACAAACCTGGCTATTTGCATTCAGCCACTGGGTCTTTTCAGCAAGGTTATTCAACAAAGATGAGGCTGTGCTGCAGTGGGATTCTTCTGCTTGCTCAGTGAGCTTTAGGTGCAACTGTCTTACCTGCTTATTTTTGTTGAATTTGTGGTTACAGAATGTTGACATATAACCCAGCTGTCTTGATTTCTGAGATACTGAAGATGCTTGGTTCAGTTCTCTGGTCATCCTGTGAGAAGTACAAAGTATGGCTAAAGGAACTGGTCTGATACAGTGAAGGGGCAACACCAGCCCTGCATGACCATTCAGTCCTGGGTTTGTCCAGCATTGCCTACATCTAAGGCGGATGGTGTTTCTTACATGTTTATGGTGCCTGCTTGCTCATAAAGAAGAAAATGCTAAACTGATGCTGTGCTGTTTGGTTTTTTTTTTCCTTGCAAATTAAATGCTTCTGGGGAAGGAGCACTTGCTTTCCTGCACTCTCTGTCTCTCTCCCTTTGTGTGTGTCTGGTCTGTTAGAGAAGTCTCATGCTGGAGGTGGTGAAACTCCCTGTGCTGGGTTTCTGACCCCCTCCTCTCCCCTTCACAATGTTGTTACTGTTGCATCTGCTCTTCAGCAGGGGCTCCATCAAGTTTGTGTGACCTTAGCACTGTATTCATGTTGGAGGAGTTACCTTCCATAATGATGTCAACTGATGAGGTTGGCGGGATGGTGGCGGCCGCGATAAGACATGACATGTTCTAATGATTCGCCTTAGCGAGCTGTGTGTGTGTGTTGGGGGGGCACAGAGGGGCTTGGAGAGGGGAGGTGGGGGCCCCACAGGTGCCGACAAAGACTTTGACCTTTGCTGCTATAATATCAGTGTTTCACAGGCAGGGCGGTTCGGTAACCCACTTTCAGCCCATCAAAAATTGATTTAATTGCAATTTTTTCCCCCAATTAGGAGCACTGGAGCTTAACTAATTGGAGTAATAGAGAGTAATAAGGCTCTGATAAAAAGCCTTCCTCTGCCTCCTTTGTATCTTGTGTCATCGCCTGTCAGAGGTCAGAGAGCTTGCATATTCTATTAGGCAGAGTTGCCTTCATTTGTACAAATTAGTTTACCCAACAGTAATTAAAATGCCAGTGCGGGTCGGGGAGAGCTGAATACAATTGATGGGCACATTGGTGAAGGATTTGACAGCTCCGGTGGCCTCCCTTGCCAAAGCGTGTCAGTGCTGAATCAAAGGCTACACAAACCCACAGACCCGTGCGTTTAACCCGCGGCACCGTCAGCACCAACTGCTCTCTCCCTTCTCCTATCTCCCTTTTGGACTTGCTTTCTCTTCTCCTTCTTTTCTCATCTCACTTGAGACTTTTTAAAATAGATGTTTCCCATCTTTGAGCTGTCCTTTCTTTCATAACACTGCTACCAACCCCCCATCCTGTCTCCCTTGGTTCTCCCCCTTCTCTCCCCCCCACCTTCCACATTCCCAGCTGCAGGGCTCTGTCAAGTAATAACTTCTTTGTTTCTCAGTCCAATGAGTCTCCATATATAATAGTTTCCAAAATGGAACAACGATGTCCAATTCCAGGGGGCAGGGGAGCGCGCCAGGAGGAAGGAACAGGCTCTTGCACGTGTCAAGCAGATTCTGGATTTGAAATCCCTGAAGAGCAGAATAGAACTAGAGAAGCAATCTGTTTACAGTACAGGGGAAGGGCACAAGCCTGGGGAACAGGGGAGGTATAGAGAAGAGGTGGAAAAGGACCTTTTACCCAGGTTCTTTCAATGAATTTGTGTTGCAGGATTCCCAGCTCAGGCAGAACTCACTCTGGAGGCTGGGTTGATAGTGGGGAAAGTATATGTTGTTCAATGTGATTTACATTTCTGGAGCTGAGACTGTTTCCAAGCCTCAGGATAAACAGCATCTTTCCAAAAGCACTGATGGGCATCTGTCCCTCTGGTTTGCTCACATCTGTCAATGGTCTGTCCAGGATTGGGTAAAGAGGGGTGCTACACAAGTCAAACTGTCGCTGGCATCTTGGGAGCAGCCATGGGATTATTGCAGCTGGAGTGTAGCCAGAGCACTACTGCTGTTGCCAGAAATACCATGGGATCTTCAACAACCACAAGTCAGTCAGATGGAGAGTTCTTGTGTTTCTTCCAACAGCACTGCCATGATGTGTGTTCTCTTTCATTTCCTGGCCCAGCTTATGTTGTGGGGGGATGATGTCTAATGAAATGCCTCTTCTGCAACACAGAGAAAGTCTGGCTTCTGGAGAACCAGGCTCTTGATTGTTTTGTTGGGGTTTTTTTCCCCTCTTGTTTATTCCTCTCCTCTCCTCTCTGTCAGTAGGGAGTTTCAAATAAGAAAGACGACATCGAAGTATCAGATAAGTTGGAAGATTCCTTGTGTTGGATATCAAAATTATACTGTTTATGAAGTACATGTGTCTCAATGCTGTGCAAAATTCTTGCCTTCCTGGTTTGGTTTTTGGCTTGGTTTTGGTTCCTAGGGAATCCCTGTGAAGACAACATGGCCTGTTATGGAAGCTCTACAATGATGCTTTTTTACCCCTTAAAAGGACCTATTAGAGGAAGCTTGTAGTCATGGTAGCCAGCAGCTTTCAAAGGAACTGAGGGAAGCTTAGTGGGGAAGGGGCTTTACATCTCCAAGGCCATGTGGAGACTGGCCATAGCAGTTTTCATGGTGGATGTAGATGCATCTGATCAGTGTCAGTGTACATCAGTGTGTTGTATATACTTCAGGTAGGTGAGTCATGCCTGCATTAATATGTTTAGGGTATCCTATACTCCCCTCTTCCCAATTTGGTCTCTCCTCAGTCTGGTTGTAGAAAGCAATGTGGGCAAAATTAATTACACTCTCTAAGCTAATAACTCAGCTTGGATTGTTTTTCATGGGCAGCTGGCCACAATGGTTGTGAAAAAGCTGCACTTCTCTAAGTTGGAGGGTTTTCTTATGTGTGCTCTGCAAGACAAAAGAGCCTTTCTGAAGATAGACTGAAAGAAGCAAGCCTGATAGAAGGCTTCAGCTCCACTGAATGAAGTTTCAGAAGTTTTGGAGCCAAGCTTTACATGCTTTCTTCCAATCTGCATGTTGTTTTAGACATATGAAAGCTAACTTGTGTTGGTCTTTTGCCTGAAGTAAAACTGTTACCTCTGAGAGGTTCCCAGTTATGAGACACCTGAGTCTTCAAGGTGTGTGCCTGCAGATCATACTCAAGGTGAGGGGCCCTGTATCATGCCCTGGAATCCAGACTTTAAGGTCAGTTCACTCTCAGGCTTGAGAATTTCTCATTGGCACCACTTCTTGTGCATGTTGTCTTGTGAATGCTGCATTCTGATGCTGCAGTGAAGGTGGCCTGCTCTTGTGGGAGAAGTCTTATCTTTGCTTGCTAATGGGCTCAGGCTGTTAAAGATAAGGCCTGCAAACCTGATCCTGCTGAAGTATGAGACAAAATTCCTGTTGACTGAATAGAATCAGCTTTACCCAGAAGAGACTT